>NC_062521.1:27955039-27975039 GCF_022655615.1 Tachysurus fulvidraco | reverse complement strand
AGTAAAATGTTCCCCGTTGCAGTCATTAAAACACCAACTGACTGAAGATCTTACAAAAGAACGAGATTCATCCTCCGGTTCGGTTCCAAAGACTCCTTCAGTCTGTACTAAGGAGCATTAATGCAATTCTGGTGGCAACAACTTTATACAAAACACACTTTATGTTGGATTTTTCCTTTCATCCATTACTGATCTAAATGTTCCCCCGGTCCACTCTTCGGATTTGTAGCGACTAGAAAGAATCAAATGTTTTTATAAGAAATGATTACATTCACTGTTAACAATTCCATCAGAGAAAGATAACCAAGAAGAATGGAACAGGATTACAGCTGACCTCTCAGTAAACTCATAATTATTTCGTTCATTGTTCGTGTTTTATGAAACCTGATCAGAGAGCTTCAGTCTCACGGGAATCAAGTATCGTGTCAGTTCAGGCAGGCCACGCAGTAAGCTGCATCAGCTGCTAATCAGCTGTCCACGAGGCGCACCGATCCGGCACGACGTCCGTGATTTCCCCTCATTTAACTCATCGCCTTCGAGCCGCACCTACGCATCGCCCGCTGCTGCGATCCAACACCCTCCTCCGTCCCCCTTTTTAATTTGTATATATGAAACCGCGCAACTTCGGTTCTGATTCTGCGCCGTAACGGGGGGTCTATTCATTCCCCGGCGCTGCCTCCCCGCCCCGTCCGTGCATGCGTGGGTGCGTGGGAAATATTCTCCCAGAACAGAACCATCCCGCCAACACTAACTGTATGCTCGCAATAAACCTTCGTTGACAAAGTGGTCCTGACTGAACTGGCAGTGAGGCCAAAACTTTGTCTCTATATCGGTGAAAACATGAAACCCGATTTTCAACACAGGCTTTTAAAGTAAAATGTGACAACTACAACAGGAAAGGTTCACGTATTTGCCAGCAGCTAGGAAGGTTCTTCCTTACAATCCACACTGAACATATATATGATGTAAATATTTGAAGTTCTAGATTTATCAACCGACAAAGTCACGTTTTTTTTCTCGACATGTGGTTAAGTCGCAGCGCAGGAAGCCTCAGAACCTGGAGTCAGAGACGGGGAGATCGGAGCTTACCTCGATCGCTGTAGTCATCCACCAGAACGATCTCGGCAATCAGGTGATCTGGAGTTCTGTTTACGATACTGTGGATGGTGCGGAGAAGCGAACTCCAGCCCTCGTTATGGAACGGGATAATGATACTGGTGTTGGGGAGATTCTCCAGATACAGTCTCTGCTTACAGCTGATGGACGGAATAAAAAAAAAGAGACAGATTAGAAAGCACGAGGTTGGAAAACATGATCGATCTGACAACCGTGAAATAATTGCATGTTTCTTTGACCGAAGCGGTGTCGTTCGTGTAATGAATAGATCTACTGTTCACCAGCAAACTTTGGGAGTATATGGGAATAGAGCTGAGTGTAGCTCTAATCATAAATCACTGTTTAAAAAGCCTTGTCACTCCCCCTGCTCTAATAAAGCACTCAGAAATCTGCGCCTTAATTCACTTTGAACAAAGATTGAAGTGGCAGATGAAGCAACGCTTTACAGCTCACACCAGTCTCTAATTCAACGCCCTGACAAAGCTGACACACGGACCATTATTTATAGCTCACCCGCAGTCGTACCGACCCAGCGGTCTTAAAGAGCTCTGCCTTTAATATATTCACATAGTAAATGAAAAGGTAAATAGAAACAGCTTATCTGAAAGGTAGATTACAAAAACAAACCCCGGTGAGGAGACGTGTAATGGAAACATATGCTGATGTGTAAATTGGCTGAGAAAAAATGAGAAGAAAATAAATTCTATCTTGTGCAATCATTTTACAGCACAAAGAGTCACATTGACAGAAGTGTGTAACGTTTACAGAGACCGAAAGCAGGTCACAATCCGCAATCTAGGTCAAAGGAAGCTCCACATCAGCCAATTAACCACCAGCCTGACAAGGGAGACGTGGACAGACAGTACACAGAGGAAGAGGTTTAGGTGCAGTGTGAAGAGTTTCTGCCCGATCCCTGTGGCGACAATCTGTCTGTTGTTTCTTTCATCTGACTTCTAGCTGAAGGCTTGTGAGCCCTTCCTGCCTTATACTTTCCACATTTCGGAACCATTTATATTACACCGGATGAGTACCTGACTGCGGTACTTCGGGAAAAATGGGACAAGGAGTTTACATTACATTTACATTTACGGCATTTAGCAGACACCCTTATCCAGAGTGACTTACAACTGAGCAACTGAGGGTTAAGGGCCTTGCTCAGGGGCCCAGCAGTGGCAGCTTGGTGGACCAGGGGTTCGAACCCATAACCTTCCGATCAGTAACCCAACACCTTAGCCACTGAGCTACCACTGCCACAGTTTAAAGCATAGACAGTCTATAGTTTGAATCAAGTCACGTTATAAAGCTTTAGACATCTCCTGGGTGTCTTCTCTGTGTGCTCTAACTGACTATCAGCTTGCTTGTGCTAAAAAGAAGTCATATTAAAGCAGTTAAACACTGCGTACAGATCCCAGGCCTTGATCTACTGTTATACTATATGGCTAAAGGTTTAAGGTTTATGGACGTCTAACCGACATCTAACCAAGTGCTTTTTGGACGTCTTATTCCACAGTGATATGACGTGAGGATGTCAGGGGTGTTCAGCGGTCAGGTTTTTTTTCTTGCATAGAACACAACATATCCACGGGGGCATTGTCATGCTGGAACAGGTTTATTTCTTTTAGTTCTCTTAGTAAAGTGCAATTGTTGAGGAAATAGAGTTGGAATCTGTTCTTGTGTCCATTACATTTGTTTTTATTTCATTCAGCTGCCAGCATTATCCAAAGCAAATTACATTTATCTCATTTATACAACTGATCAGTTGATGGCCTTGTTCGAGAGCTCAGCACAGCCAGCTTAGTGCTCCTACGATTTGAACACACAACCTTCTGATCAGTAGTCCAATATCTAAAGTACTGCACTACCACTTCCCTAAACTCTGGCCATAAAGATTATACTGTCCAGGATACAGCTGTAGCCATAAGGAGATTTATATAAGGAGATACAGCTTTAGAGATTTTTTTGAGACCACAACTTGACCACAAATCCTCCTTATGAGACCAAACTGTATTGTCCTCAATTTCCAGGAATTCAGGAGCCACAATGCAGCATGCCATCAGGACCATTGTTCTATAGGACTTACTTGTAGCATAACTGCTACATTATCAATAATCACAAGCTCACAGATGCCCACTATTCAAGGAGGGGAAAGTAAGACCTTCCTTCCTACTTGTTTTAGTAGTACCAGTTGTGCCTTTTGGACCCCTTAGACATAAACAGCTCTGGCTATGTCTTCATACTTCATTGTTTACTAATGAATTTTCTTATGCTTCCTTGTTTGAACGTGGAGTTTCTACAATGCATCATTGTCGTTAAGTCTGAGCCTTTGTTTTCTAGTTTGCATGTACTGTGTTTCCGTATTTAGACCCTCACTGGTTTTGTAGTGATTATGGATTATCCCTTTTCCATGCTGTCTGCCTATGCTTTGGATTATGTTGACAGTTACTGGATCGCACACAGTAAATGACATGCAGTAAGCGATACTTGCATCCTGCCTCTTCAACGATCCACAATTTTAGTCATTTCAGTGAACACAGATATCCGTGGGTCCAAATCAAGGCACAATTTCAATTCTTACAGTAAATATATCACCATTGTTGTTCTTCTTCTTCACCTTTTTCTTATTATAATTATTAGTAGTAGTATTTTTACCAGGTTGAATAGAGCTAGACGTGTATATTTATTTGGACACTGCTGTGTGTTATTTTTTTTTCCAAATGTAATAATACTGTATGTAAAATTGCAGCTCAGTGCATACAGTAAATGACAAATGTCTCCTTTTCCTTCTGTTTGCATCACTGAATTTATAGCTGCATTACTCTTAGTGTGTCACCTGCCATAGTAACACACACTCACTCCAGCCTCCACATTGACCTACTGAATGAAACGGTGGGCAATTTTTATGCATTGTCTCTGGTTTCCGGATCTTTTTTATTTATATATTTTTTTCCAGTTATTTATCAGCACAAGACGAGATGTGGAACAGTTTGCAGTGCTGCTGTGGGCTGCTTTTGAAAAAGTCAGTCCGCTCTCCTAAAGCAGTGTTCCACATCCAGCATGCAGAGCTGCACGCATCCACTGGGCCTGAAAATAAACAGACCTGCACCAGAAACAAGGCCTGAATTGGGAACTGCAACCGCACAGCTGTGATCTAGTCTCAAAAGGTGCTTTGTGTTTCAAAAGCCGGCAAACCATCCTTCCTGAAGATAAAGTAGGACTGAACTCCGTTCTCGGTCCATCCCAGGCTTTCCATTTGTCTCATCGGGAGCCAGAGCGGATCTTTCATTATCGTTGGAACTGTAACTCTTTGACCCTCGGCTACATGAATTATAAGTGGATTTGTTCCGTGAGTAGAAAAAAAAAAAAATTGCTGCTTTCATGGGCAGCAAATGGTGTGGAGTGGTTAGTCCTTTGAGAACAATTAATGATCAGTCCATCAAAGAGCTCATTTAGTCAAAGACTGAGTGTGAAACAAAGCGAAATGGTCCAGAGTCTGGCTGTTACTTTTGACTAGGGATGCACCGATACCACTTTTTCCTCTTCCGATCCGATACCGGAATTTGCCAGTATCGTCCGATACCGATACCGATCCGATATCTGTGTTCTTTTCTACCTTTAAAACTAAAGAATGTAAACAACTCGCTTAGTTATTAAGATTTATTTGCTTTTGGTAAAGAAATACAAAAATGCCCATATTACTGGATGAACAATAAAAACACAAGAAACCTTTAAAAAAAATTAATGCAGTAGCAAACAGTACATTTAAAAGTTAGTGGTATAACAATCTAAACCATATATACTGCAATTATTAAATAAAATTATTTTCTGAAGAAAAAGCAATATTTTAAAGTGAATCTTAAATTACAACTCTTGAAACACAATGCAAAATGTATTAAACAGTAAACCTTGCACCCAAATGAGCGACATGTTTAATACTCTGAGGTAAACTTGCCTGTATGTCGCAGGCGGTTGTGCGACATATTTCCCATAAAATTTATTTTATTTATTTACATTAATGTAATTTAATATATAAGTGTATTTTTCTTATAAGTTTAAGCAATAGTCTATGAAGTTTCCTGTTCATTAATCAACCCCCACGGGCACGGGCGTCGGAAGTAAATAAAAAGTGGGCGTGTCCTGTCCCACCCACATATAATGGTTCCGACGCCCATGGATTTCAGGAAGCAGCAGCGTGGTCAATGCTGTAGGTAAAACGTGGAATGGAATTTAATTTATTAGGGCATTCCTCAAGCAGAATGGATTCGACTGGCAGCGCTCTGAAAAGTAATATGCGCTGAATAGAGACGGTAAAAGTGGGTGGGTCCATCCAATATTATTGGTCTTAAAAAGTGGGTGGGTCCTGTCCCACCCACATATAACGGTTCCGACGCCCTTGACCACGGGTATCGAATTAGGATCGGTCATGCAACACCGATACCCGATCCACTCAAAATGCTTGGATCGGCACCAATACGATACCGATCCAAAATATCGGATCGGTACATCCCTACTTTTGACCATGATGCCTTTATAAAGATTTGTATATAAAGATAAACATTCATTGTACGATTTAAAAACAATCTACGTATAATAAAGAACATTAAACAAACAATTTAAAACCGATTTACCAAACAAATATATTTTTAAGTCTATTTTGCTAGTGTTCCAATTTTTTTCAGGGCAAACCCTGCATCAGTTAAAAGCTCTCAGGTTGGTCTGTACTTCTGGTCTACTTCAGGAGATCAGAAAGATAAAGCAGTGCTAAAAATGTTTAAAGCTTTCGATACCATAAGTAGGACTTTGTGGTGAATGTGGAAATGAATAGGCAGCCAGTGTAGCTTGAATAAGACTTTCTTTTCCTGTTAAGGCTGCTGCATTGTGACCTAACAGGGACCCTTAAAGGGACGGTACAGTGACAAGCTGTGATCTAGATATTATATACTAGGAGATAATCATATGATTGTGCTTTAAGTGGGACAAATTTTTCATGCTTAGCAAAGGCTTCCTAATCATGATAAAAAAAAGTGTGTTTGGAGATAATGACCCAAGGAGACTTTCTGCCCTCCTGACACCAGGTTTATCAACGTTAAAAGATGCAGTAGGATTGTTATGTACTGCTGTCAGTCCGCTGATCAATTTGAACCCTTATCTATAAATTCTAATTAAAAACCTTAACACTGCTATCCAGAGTAAGCCGACGATACTTAAACACTCTGATCACATGTTCAATTAGATTCTGTGTTAAATCAACTCCTAATATTGTTCTTGTCTCAGACTAATTACTTGGTGATAAATATAGAGTCTTTCACTGTGATACTCTGAAGACGGTCTATTTGAAGTTTATATATTTCCACCACCTTTGCTCACAATTAGATTATGAAACAGTGCTACAGTATGTTATGGACCTAGAGATTTAAATCTGGCTTCATGAGTAACTTCGGTTGGTTCACAGTTAGAAAAAAGAATGGCATCTTTCACGGTTCTGAATCAAAGGTTACACAGAGGTGACTGGCGTGCAGTTATAATACACCGTGAAATGCCAATTAATGTTTAGTAGATAAACAGATAAGTGAAATAATCTGCAAAGTGATTCATATTGATTTAACACGGTCAGTGTTTAACTTTCTAAGCTAGTGATTGGAAGATCACTAGATTAAGACTAATGACTAACAGGAGAACGATTGCTTGACCCTGGAGGAATGCAGTTAACCCTCACTTATTCGGCCGTATGCTCTGGACTCAGATTAAACACTGTTTACTCCGCTGTAAGATGTAAATAAATACATTTGCAATATACAGCATCAGGGCTGTCAAGTGTGACGCATTGAGAGTGACAGTCACGCATTCCAGTCTTTTCTCACGCTCTCCCGCCACACATCGTATTTCTCACGCAGAAAAACCTTTTGACTATTTATCATATATTTAATAAGCCGCAGCGGCCAAAATCTATCAGTCTGCACCGCCGTCTCTATTGACTCTTTTCCACCGGAAAGAACCGGGTGCTGGTTCAGAGCTAGCGCTAGTGCTGGTTCAAAGTTTGTTCCACTGGCGAACCTTCTAAGAACCGGTTTGCCTTTCAACCGACTAGAGAGTGTGACGTCACTGTATACGTGTCACGTGTCCCAGCAACGTTAGCACAGCAGCGGCAAACACAAACACAACGACAATGGCGGATGTTGCTTTACTGTTAATGCTCATGGCTTTGCGAACCTACATTGGCATCCGCGGCGAATAAAACGTGTACGTGCGGCTCCGTGTAATCTTTATAAACGGAGGTTGTAATCGATAAAGTACATAATGTTATTTTATCGTTAACACAGAAAAAAGTTAGCTTTAGCATGTAGCTACCTACTATCATGTGTGCTGATAATGTATCATATCGCGGTAAAGTAAAAGTGTATTAAACATTAGTATACTTAAGGTACATTATCAAATGCGCTAACAGTAGCCCCGCCCCCAGCTCCTGACGCAAGCGGTTCTTAAGTCTAGACCAGCATAGTTTTGGAGCTACTTAAGAACCACTTTTCCTGGTTCAGGGCCGGTGCTTTGCCGGTCGAAACAGAAAGAACTGGTTCTAAATTAGGCTCTGGCTCCGAACTAGCACTCGAACTGCCTCGGTGGAAAAGGGGCATATGGAACCGGGCAGGAATCAAGTGCATCTCAGTTCTTAGTCGAGCTTGACACTTATCAGCTAATCAAAAAAAGGGGCTACACTATAGCCAATCAGAAAATAACACTATTGTATCTGGGTAAGATTTAACGCACCAACCAATGGAAAAAAAAAAACATTCATTAGAGAGGGTATTTTCGATGGTCGGTTTGAACAAAACCTCAACACGAAACAGCTTGTCTCTGGACCGGACATTGTCCTCAATCATGAACCTAAAATATCTAGATGTCACACTTGCCTGTCTTCAAAACTCGAGAGCCCTGCAGCAAACATCTACATAATATTGAACCGATAAGAATAATCAATATGGCTTTCCATGTTGGCTTTCGGTTGCTTCGTCAATGAATCCTTTCTTTAGCTGGTCACTGAGTTTTGGTAGAAATCCTGTGTGGATTTATACCACAATCCTTTAGACTGACCTGTGTGTGGAATATATATATATATATTTTCCACAACCAAACCCTGATTGAAGCCATTCCGGAGCTTTGTCCTGGACTTGATTTGATAGTTCCTCGATGTCTATGGAGCGCAACAGTGTTTAGCTCGGTGATATGTGTCCATGTTACATCCACGCGAATGCCAGGAACATTGCACAGAGCATCAGACTGCCTGACCCCGTCATAGAGCCGTCACAGTTTGGCTCAGACCATTTGTCCATTTGTCCTGCTTTCAACACAAGAACACTTGTTGACTGTTCACTTGCTGCCTAATATACCCAAGGCCTTGAAAGCTACCTCTATAACAAGATAATCAGTGTTATTCGCTTCACCTGTCAGTGCTACAGCTACAGCTCAGCTACTCAGTGTATATTGAGATCATGTGACATGGCACATGGGTTGATTTGGATGAATTAGGGAATTTACTGTAAGGGTAAATACTTGAAAAAATGATTATATAATTTAGCAAAAACTAAATCCATTGAAGATCAATGGTTATAACATTGGATATTATAACAAAGTTCAAGGGGTTCAAGGGGTGAATATATATATATATATATGTGTGTGTGTGTGTATTTTAATCTTAAACAGGTAAACAGGTATATAACATTTTTTTCCCCGTAACGCATAAAGAGAGTAAATCCGTTTATTTATTTTACTCACTTGGGGTGTCTGATGTCAGGCAGTGAGCGGTCCAGTGCGATGTTGTTGCTCACGTAGATGTTAAAGCCGTTCTCTTTGTACACCGAGTCATCACACTCGTCCTCTGCAAGCGGGTACGGCTTCCCCTGCTCCCCTTTTCCTACAAAACACACACATCATCATCATCATCATCTTATTAGTTTGCATGCTTTTATGTGTGTGTGTGTGTGTGTGTGTGTGTGTGTCTGTGTGTGTGTGTGTGTGTGTGTGTGTGTGTGTGTGTGTGTGTGTGCAGGAAAGCTTTAATAGAAATCCTGGCTTTTCATTTTGAAGTATTAAACGTAAACAGTGAGAATGATCCAAATTTATCAGTGCATCTTGACACATCAATCCATGACATTTACAAGTTGCTTATTGCGGTTTGTTCGAGATTACTCAAAAAAAAATAAAATAAAATAAAATTTCACCACCCACCACCAGTAAGGTGCTATAATCATGATATTTTGGATCTTTGGTCCATTTTTTTTCCCATATTTTTTCCAGTCTAAAAGTCTTATTATTCCGTGTGCACCACGCGAAGCTCTCGATCATTTCTAGCTTTAAAAAGGGAATATATGATTAGTCAGGTTTTAAAAATCTGTTGGAAAAAACCTGGATGTTTTTCTTCTTTTCTACTTCTTCTTCTTCTTACATACATTTCGGATCCTTATTCCACTTACACAGAAAAAAAAAACAACTCAATTAAAAAAAAAAAAACACTGTCGTCAAAAATATACGTTTTCCTACGGTGCTAATGAGAAGTAAAAAGTCTTTGCATTCATATCTGTTCTTTAATCTGTACGTTATTTGGAATTGAAAAGAGTTAAAGATGAAGAAGGAGTTTCTTGATATATTTGAGGTTTTTTTTTTTTTTTTGACGTCTGTTCTAGCCGTGGGTCTCCTCAGCACTGCCCGTGAGAGCACGCTGTCAATAATTTAATAACAGCTTCCTGCCGATTACTGCGATCACAAAAGCACATATTAATGCTCAGTCTCTCACAGAATCGCTCTTTCTCCCACTGTTTGTGTGCAGAATGTCGTCTCTCTGTGCATAATTACCGAAACCCCGCTCCCACTCCCACTCCTTAGTGCATTCTCTCAGGAGCGTGGACTCACACGGAAAAAAAAAAAAAGATTCATAACACTGCACCCTTTCTTTCTTTTGGCCATTAAAAAAGACTCCGAACAGCTTGACTGAATACTAAATGCCAAATTGTAACTAAAATACTTGTAGGCTTGTGGATGTAACAAACCCAGGTAAGGAAGCTCATTAAAAAAAAAAGAGTAAAACTTTTTTTTTCTTTTCTTTTCTTTTCTTTTTTTTTTTAAGTTAAATGCCTGTCCTTTCAAGATCGGTCAGAAAATGTTGCTAAATTCTCTTGGTATACTGTAAATGTGCTTCTCGTTTCTATAGCAACAGCTCGTTCGCTTGTACCGGATGGTGAACGATCTACATAAACTAAGGCAAACGGGATAATAATAGAATAAAAGCAATATGACATAAACATAAACGATAATAAATAAGAAAATAAACCTCAAAACATGTTATTTAACAACAGCACTGTTCATGGAAGGAGTCTCTAGTGTCTTCTGCCCTGACAGTAAAAACAGCGTTTAGCTCAGGAGTTATTGACTCGGGAAACTCCGACCTGTGAATATGTGGCCGACTTTACTTAAGACGCCGAGGCGCTTTTTTCCTTCTCGATAGGTGAGTAACGTTGGTTTTGCTTTGTTACACAGAACTAATATATGCCTTTGTCCTTTACATGATTATGCTTGTGTGGCATTTTTGCTTGTTTGTTTATCTGCAATCATATCGTTTTTCCCTTCAACTATGATAAAGACACGTTTCTTTCCATTAGTTGCCCGGGTTACGTATGTATGTGTGGGCAGAGCTATCGATACAGAGGTGGGACCCATTTGGGTTAGGGGCGTGTTTGTTTTGGTGATTTCAAATGTCAACATTGGCTTTCAAAAATCGGAGACCCTGCCGTTAATGAATGACGTCCAAATTTATGGATTTATACACAATTTATACACAAGTTTATGTGTACTACAGTACAAGCTGGAATCCCGTTCCATCTCGTGTGTTGTGGTTAACCAGCTGTCATCTACAGCCACCCAGAAAGCAATTTGTTGATCAAATCAGAGCAGACTGGTGCAAATCCATTATTTAAATCCCCTGGTTTCGTATTCTGATGTCTAAAATTAGTGGGGAGTCATGAAAAATAAATGTAAGGCTTAACACATTGCCTGTAATCAGAAGATTTGTCACTAACAGATGGTGTGTGTATCGTTAAATCTCTGACGTAATGGGCTTCGTGTGATGATGTGATGTAACGACGGAACCCAGAACAGTTGAGCTGAAGTGTCCGTATGCGAAGGGACTCGAGACCCTAAAAACACTCCGGAGGGAAAACTATTACATCACACTGACTAATCTCACCAAATCGATCTGATTAATACACTGACTTACGACTCCAATATACTCCACGCGCTGTAGAGCTATAAACTCTTCTGTACGGTTCTCGTTGATTAATCAGGCTTGTTGATGGCTTTTATCTGCTAACATGGCACTTTGAACTCAGGAAATATTTCTTCTCACTTTGTGTGTGGTATTGGATCAGAGCTCAGTCTCCTTAACCCAAATAACAAAAACTTAGTGAAGGATGCAGATATATCACACTGGGCTGGCACTGCTATAGGCCACACAGTGATAAAGAAATAAGATATGTGTGTGTGTGTGTGTGTGTGTGTGTGTGTGTGTGTGTGTGTGTGTGTGTGTGTGTGTGTGTGTGTGTGTGTGTGTGTGTGTGAGAGAGAGAGAGAGCGATGCATAGATAAAAATCTGTCCTTATGCCCAACCGTTCCCCCGAGCCCTGCAGAAAGCTGCAGTATTACCACTGTCCCTGTTTCTGTGCAGTTTTCTCCTTTCACTCATTTATTTGCTCTCTGGTCTGACTGCTGAAAATTAGATGAGTTGAACAATTTAGATGGATGGATGGATGGATGGATGGATGGATGGATGGATGGATGGATGGATGGATGGATGAATGGTCTAAATATAGAATGTGTGGTGGACACAAACACTCAGGATGGATGAATGAATAGACTAAATAAAGGATAGACGGATGGATCGATAGACGGATTTATAAATGGATGGATAAAAGGGTGAGTGGACAGATGGTAATTCTGATACTAAAGAGTAGACAGACAGACAGACAGACAGACAGACAGACAGACAGACAGATGGATGGATGAAAGGATGGATGGATGAATGAATAGACTAAATAATGGATAGATGGATGGATAGATAGACAAATGGATAAATGGATGGATAAATGGTAATTCTAATTCTAAAGAATAGACAGACAGACAGACAGACAGACGGACAGACAGACAGACGGATGGATGAATGGATGGATGGATGGATGGGTGGGTGGATGGATGGATGAATAGACTAAATAAAGGATAGACGGATGGATCGATAGACGGATTTATAAATGGATGGACAAATGGGTGAGTGGACGGATGGTAATTCTGATACTAAAGAATAGACAGACAGACAGACAGATGGATGGATGGATGAATGAATAAACTAAATAAAGGATAGATGGATGGATCGATAGACAGATGGATAAATGGGTGAGTGGACAGATGGTAATTCTGATACTAAAGAATAGACAGACAGACAGACAGACAGACAGATGGATGGATGAAAGGATGGATGGATGGATGGATGGATGAATAGACTAAATAAAGGATAGACGGATGGATCGATAGACAGATGGATAAATGGGTGAGTGGACAGATGGTAATTCTGATAATAAAGAATAGACAGACAGACAGACAGACAGACAGACAGATGGATGGATGAAAGGATGGATGGATGGATGGATAGACGGATGGATAAATGGATGGACAACTGGGTGAGTGGACAGATGGTAATTCTGATACTAAAGAATAGACAGACGATGGATGGATGAACGGATGGATGGGTGACCGGATGGTTGCACCGGATGGTTGGAAATCCGAGCAAACATGACATTAATTATGATTAACTGTAATTCTTTAGTGAACAGCAGGATAGGAGGATATGTGGAAAAAAAGGTAAAAGATGGACGGACTGAGAGACGGGTGTATTTATTAGTCCTCAGTGGGAAACCTTACCTTCAAGGTTAACTTTAAACTGCACTTTTGAACGGCAGTAAAGAACGGACGGACGGATGGATGGATGGATGGATGGACAGACTTTATACTGACACTGAGAGTGACTCAAGGTTAACGATTATTCTCTGATCAGTCACATGTCAGGGATATGAGATCACTTTGCACTCCATTTATCTCGCCCACTACTATAGGCGGTGTATCTATAATTCACTGCTGCAAAAGACACCAGTAACATCATCAAACGTGTAATAAACCTCAAACAGACGGATGAAAGCCCTTCAGCCCGAGGCGCTTCCTGTATAGGCTGGAGAACAGAGAGAGGGAAAAGTGAATAAGTGAGTAAACTGACCAAATGTGCGTGTGTGTGTTCCAGATGCTGAGGCGTAGCAGGCGTAGCAGGCTTACCGACACGTGTCTCGTCTCTCCGGATGCTCTCGTTGTCGTGCCAGTCTCTCCTCCTCAAGCCGTCTGTCCAGCTGTACACGTGTCCGTCACCCAGTCCGAGCGCAAACCCCTGAAAAGGAGAAAGAGCACAGGGTGTGTGACCTGCCTCTGTTCCTCAATCGTCTACGCTCTGCTTCTGTACACTCATAACTCTGTTATAAGTCATTCTCTAGATTTATTAGCATGATTAAGAATACTGACACACACACACACAAAAAACAAGTGTTCCAACTATCATAAAGACTTTGAAACTTTATCAGAGAACATGAAAAAACCTTCGGGTTAAATCCTGAGAAAAAATAGTTATCAGACCGAGAGCTCGGAGCCACAGACGTGATTTGTCTTCAGATCGGATGTTTAGGGCTGTTTGCATTTCATCATGTTCAACATATACTTCTGACATCTCTTAAGTAATTGCATAACACACACACACACACACACACACACACACACACACACACACACACACACACACACACACACACACAAACACAAAACACACACACTCATAAACACAAACACACACACAAACACACTCATAAACACAAACACACACACAAACACACACACACAAACACACACATAAACACAAACACACACACACACACACACACACACACACACACACACACACACAAAAACACACTCAAACACAAACACACTCAAACACAAACACACCCACAAACACACACAAACACACTCATAAACACAACACACACACTCATAAACACAAACACACACACTCATAAACACAAACACACACAAACACACTCATAAACACAAACACACACACACACAAACACACACAAACACAATCATAAACACAAACACACACACACAAACACACACACTCATAAACACAAACACACACATAAACACAAACACAATCATGAACACAAACACACATACACACTCATAAACACAAACACACACACGAACACTTATAAACACAAACACACTCATAAACACACTCATAAACACAAACACACACAAACACACTCATAAACACAAACACACTCATAAACACAAACACACATATAAACATACACACAAACACACTCATAAACACAAACACTCATAAACACAAACACACTCATAAACACAAACACACTCATAAACACAAACACACACAAACACACTCATAAACACAAACACTCATAAACACAAACACACATATAAACATACACACAAACACACTCATAAACACAAACACTCATAAACACAAACACACTCATAAACACAAACACTCATAAACACAAACACACTCATAAACACAAACACACACAAACACACTCATAAACACAAACACTCATAAACACAAACACACTCATAAACACAAACACTCATAAACACAAACACACATATAAACATACACACAAACACACTCATAAACACAAACACTCATAAACACAAACACACTCATAAACACAAACACTCATAAACACAAACACACTCATAAACACAAACACACACAAACACACTCATAAACACAAACACTCATAAACACAAACACACTCATAAACACAAACACACATATAAACATACACACAAACACACTCATAAACACAAACACTCATAAACACAAACACACTCATAAACACAAACACTCATAAACACAAACACACTCATAAACACAAACACACACAAACACACTCATAAACACAAACACTCATAAACACAAACACACTCATAAACACAAACACTCATAAACACAAACACACATATAAACATACACACAAACACACTCATAAACACAAACACTCATAAACACAAACACACTCATAAACACAAACACTCATAAACACAAACACACTCATAAACACAAACACACACAAACACACTCATAAACACAAACACTCATAAACACAAACACACTCATAAACACAAACACTCATAAACACAAACACACAAACACACTCATAAACACACACACACAAACACACACACACACACTCTCACTCCGACTGCACGTCTCCCTTTGTGCTTCACTCTTTTCAGGATTCTGTAACTTGGTGATTTGTGACAAACTGATGTATCAGCTCTCGTTGGAGCTTCAGGTGTTTACATGATGTAAATAGCTGTGGTGTTTGAGATGCCTATACTGTAAATGTACTACGCAATGTGAGATTGCTTGTTTACGTGATAGAACCTTCTGTTTGTGCAACAGAAGAGAGGGAAGTTCAGGAACAAGTGCAGCTACAGGAAGTCAAACAGAAGCTACTGTAACTGACCGAGAACCGAGAATGAGACAGTTTCCATGTTCAGTGTTTGACCTGCTGCCAGGTATTTATCTTGCCTGAGGTCAGTGTTTCTTCATCTCTCCATTTCAGCATGTAATGTGAGAAACAGAGTGTGCTCTAGGAAATTTACATAACCCCAGACCCTTGATATGAAATCATTTTTTCATGGCTCGCCGAAAGGTAATTCCATTCTTAGAGAGCACTATTTCAGGCCTTGACTTTATTTATTTCTGCTCTTCTGCTATTCTGCAGTTTTCACCCAACTCAAGGATTTGACACCCAGAGGAGAAGGAGCACTGTCCATATCCAGCTCATAAAGATGAGGGCATGCAGAGGCAAAAAAGAAGCTCGAGATATTTCATTACCTGCCCTCTGGGGCATTACTGTTAACTATGAGGATTGAATTTCTTTAAATGAGGTGCTGCCTAGACTGCCTTCTCTCACTGCCCCCTGAATTCTATGAAGCAATGAAGCAGAGCAAAAAGAAGAGCACACACCCACCCACACACACACACACACACACACACACACACACACACACACACACACACACACACACACACTCATTTTATTTTAATAGCACCACCTGTAACCTTGCTCATTCCTGCAATTATCCAGTTAGCCAATCATATAGTAGGTCTAGAACTTTAGCTAATGTTCACATCAGACCTTAAAATTGAAAAACTTTATCTCAAAAACTTCTGCAGGTTTGAATCCCTTTGGAACTGGAGATTTTACACAGAATGGTGTGAACGATACAAAGACGCATAATAAATAGTGATTCCGAGCCCCCCCCCTGCCCCCCAACAGACAACACACAGCATGTCAGAGCTTGAAGCTGACGTGCTGAACTCTCTCATCATCATCAAGGTGTTTCCGCTTACATACTTTCAAATTCGCTTGTGAAATCCTTCTTGTGTTCACTGGACATGTCGTGCATTGTGAGTGGTACTTTGGCATAATGTAGACTAGTGATATCAGCCCAATCTGGCAACTCACAAAGACTGCTGTGTGAACATCCCAGGAGATCCGCAGTGTCTGAAATATTTAAACCGGGCCGTCTGACACCGAAAGCCACTGCGCGGTCAAAGTCACAGAGATCACATTTTCTCGCCATGCCGATGTCTGATACGAACTTTAACGGAGCTCTTGTTCTGAATCCGCGTGTTTTTCTGCTGTGACGTGATGGCTGGATAATTGTTGAATATTTTTAGTGTGTATTCACTTAATGCTGGATAACTACACCGTACGTTTCAGTCGCCTCTTGCATTAATCGATCCACATGTTCCTGAGCAAGACTGCACGTTTTTTCCACACATATCGATGCTCTTGTTATCATGTGTGCCAGAGCATGAAAAAAAAGAAACGTGTCTCAAAGTAACTCTCCAGTCCGCTGATAGCTGTTTAATAAAACATCAAATTTCCACTTCTGACTCTAGCGGCCTGACTCAGCCTTGAATAAATTTGCTCTTCATTTTCATGCGGTTCATGCTGTAAATTTTTGGCTCTCTGGTCTGACCGACGGAATCTCGAACATCTTGGCACGGTTTATATTTAAAAAAAAGAGCAAACAATTTAACATGCACAAAATAACGTAAACAGCCAAAAATCTTTCGTCCTGTTTTTCTCTGGTCTGTAAACCGCACCATGCCAATCTAGCAGACAGTGAAGGACAAAACAATTTCATGCACCACAAACAGCATCGAGTACCTGTGCTCTACTGGCATGATAGAGTGAGACAAACTAACAAGTACCTCAGAACCCACACTGTCTTGCTACCAAAACAGCATTTCACACCTCTTTTAACACGGGCACCAAATAAGCCAATTAACACGTAAACATTTTCGGTAAACAATCAGCGGGGCTGAAACAGCACTGCATTTAAATGTGGCCTGAGGTGAAGCTGAAGCTGTTGCTACCATGAAGTTTATTAAATGTTCTTATTTATGTATGTATGTATGTATGTATGTATGTATGTATGTATGTATGTATATATGTATTTATTTATTAATTTATTAAACAGGGCCTGTGGTAGCCTAGTGTTTAAGGTGTTGGGCTACCAATCGGAAGGTTGTGTGTTCGATCCCAGGTCCACCAAGCTGCTGCCACTGCTGGGCACTTAAGCAAGGTGTTTAACCCTCAATTGCTCGGCTGTGATAATGAGATAATGTAAGTCACTCTTAAGGGCGTGTGCCAAATGATGTAAACGAATCACATTTTATCTCATATGTCTGAGAGCCATTAAAAAAGAAACGATCCTCAGTCTGAACCGTGGCAAAAACCACGGCACGGTAACGCGACTGGTTCAGACTGTGAGATTATTTCGAGTTTTGTGATAGTGAGGAATGGGTTGCTGTGGCCAGCTTAGGAGACAGAAGTCCTTATCCATGTATAAAAAAAATATATATATATATAGCTGGCGTGCTGTAATCTTGCAAGTCTTTGCGATGAGAGCCTCTTCAGAAACACGAGTCTCGTTCCCACTAAAACTCCTCTAAAAACATGTATACGTAAAATGCTAATTAGCACTGATTGATGATAACGAAGGCAATGCATGAACACGGCGTTGTCCATTTGGTGAACCTGTGTGCACAAATGTAGTGTATAGAATTGTGCAATCAAGCCAATTCTTCTTTAAAGAAGAAAAGATGAATTTATTGGTATTGCCCACAAACGTGTATGATAATGCTTTAATGTTATAGCACCTATATATTTACATTAAAGCCTTATCATACACGTTTGTGGGCAAGACCAATAAATGCAGGATTTGGCAGGTGCCCTTATCCAGAGTGACTTTTTTTAATACAACTCAGCATTAAGGGCCTTGCACAGCGGCCCAACAGGGGCAGCTTGGTGGACCTGGGATTGAACTCACAACCTTCTGATTGGTAGACCAACACCTTAACCAGAAGCTACCACATGACCGGTCTATAAACCGTAGCTTCCATATTAAGCACCCTCCCCATCCTCCCCACCCTTTATTATGAACCTGATAACAAAAACGTGTAATCTCGTCAGTTCTGAAGACTTTCTCACTAGGTAAAAGTTTTCTTTATTAAACAACAACTTGTTTTTATTGTTTATATAAACAGACTTGGGAATGAGCCGTTATTATAGAAGCAACAAGGTATTAGAAAGACTGCTGTGAATTTTTCAGGAATTCCACACTTCCCAGTGCTGTGGAGTAATATGTGACCACACCATCAACATACAGTATCACGGAATGTTGTGATACTGCTCCACGGCACACCCACTCGTTTCACACACACACACACACACACACACACACGGTTCACTTTGTGTGAGAAGGATGACCTTGCAGTCATCTGTCTGTGGTCTCCTGAGATCACCTGCCGAGGCCAGAGCTGAAAAAAAAAGTGCTGCTTTATGAACTAAACTTAAAGTTCAAAAGTTCGTCCTGAGCATCTCTCTCTCTCTCTCTCTCTCTCTCTCTCTCTCTCTCTCTCTCACTCTCTCTCTTTTTCTCTCTCTCTCTCGCACTCTCACTCACTCTCTCTTTCACTCTCCCTCTCTCTCTTTCTCTCTCGCACTCTCTTTAACTCTCTCTCTATCTCACTCTCTCTCTCTTTCTCTCTCTCTCTCTTTCTCTCTCTCTCACTCTTGTTCTCTCTCTCTCTTTTAGACTCTTTCTCTCTCCCTTCCACCCTCTCTCTCTCTCTCTATCCCTTCCACCCCCCCCCCCAACATTCCTTCCATTCCGGTGCGCTCTGGCACATCTGGTGGTTCTCTGGCAGTCCTTCTGCTTCCTCCACACTGATTCCAGTAAATTTAGCAATTACTGACTCGACACAGCAAGCAGTGGGGCGACCGTCTGCACAATGTTCCGCTTCATTCGAGGCCGATTGAAACTTGCCGTCGATTCTGCCTTCGTAGTGCTTTATTTGATTTATTTCACAGGTCTGTGTGCTGAAATAGAAAAATCTTGGAGGGGTGTCTGTGCACAAGCTAAACATTGAAAACAGTGCTGGGAGAAAAACCAAACCACAACAGCAATGAAGTACACTGCACATCAGCACAGGGATAAGCAGAGGACAAGACCAATGCTAATTAGTATATGAATTAGCCACAAGCTACAAAAGCATATCATTGGACACACGTCAGTACAAAACGTAGTCAAAACACACACACATATACACAGACAAGTTGTCTCTAGTGTGTTGTTGAATTTCTCCAAGCTGAATATTTTAACCCAATAGTCAGAAAGTGTCCTTGGATCAATTTAAG
>NC_062521.1:27945039-27950039 GCF_022655615.1 Tachysurus fulvidraco | reverse complement strand
ATAGAGAGAGACTGTGAGAGATAGAAAGAGAGAGAGTGTAAGAGTGCAAAAGAGATAGAGAGACAAAGAGAGTGCGAAAGAGAGAGACAAAGAGAGTGCGAAAGAGAGAGACAAAGAGAGAGCGAAAGAGAGAGACAAAGAGAGTGCAAAAGAGAGAGAGAGAGAGAGAGAGAGAGAGAGAGAGAGAGAGAGAGAGAGAGAGAGAGAAAGAAAGATGCTCAGGACAAACTTTTGATTTAACTGACTGAAAAGTCAAAAATTGTCTTTTAGAGCGATGCAGCACTCTTGAAACACTCGTGATCACAGAACCATCAAACGTTTTGTTGCAAATAGTCAACAGGGTCGCAAGAAACGTGTCGAGAAGAAAAGACGCAAATTAACCGCCAAAGATTCGAGAAGAATGAAACATGACGCCACCAGGAACCCGTTATCCTCCAGTGCTGCCGTATTCCACAACTGCAACCTAACTGGAGTGTCGAGAAGTAGGAGGTGTTCAGTGCTCAGAGACATGGCCAAGGTAAGAAAGGCTGAAACCCCACCGCCTCTGAACACGACACATAAGTTGAAACGTTAAGAATGGGCCAAGAAACATCTGAAGCCAGATTTTTCAAAGGTTTTGTGGACTGATGAGATGACAGTGACTCTTGACGGACCAGGTGGATGGGTCCGTGGTTGGATCACTAACGGACACACAGCTCCACTTCGACTCAGACGGCAGCAAGGTGGAGGTGGAAGTACTGGTATGAGCAGGCATTATTAAAGATGACCTAATTGGACCTTTTTGGGTTGAAAATGGACTCTCAGACCTACCGCCAATTTTTAGAAGACACTTTCTTCAAGCAGTGGTACAGGAAAAAGTGCAGCTTTCAAGAAGACTTTGATTTTTATGCAAGACAACGCTCCATCACATGCATCAAAGTACAGTAGTCGTACAATAACAAAAGTAATCCTCAAAAAAACAACTTGCCTAATAATTGTTCACATTTATGAATTTTATCCTTTCATTCATTTCTTACATTTACTTTAAACTTCAAATTGTCGTGTCTTTCACGAGGGTTTAAAAAAAACATCGTAATAAAAAACACGAGATCCAGGAATTAGAAGCAGCAAATACACACCACAGCTGGATTGGGCAATAGTACACGATACAGCTACGGTGCTGAAAAGCTCAAAATCAAAAGGAAAAAGTCTTTAACGTTTGGAGGTGCGGTTGTTGAAGTCGAGTTTCTCGGTGGGCTTTTGTTAGGATTTTTCTTGAGCAAGATGCGTCTGAGGCAGTTTACAATACCATCACATTTTCTCATTAAAAAAAAAATAGAGATAGAAAATACTGACTAAACGAGTTGATATACAGCAGCCACTTTGTTCCAATGTCATAACATAATCACACACACACACACGCACACACACACACACACACAAAAGAAACTCTTCTGGCTATAAAGGAAACAAGTCTGTATACAGATGTAGTGCACAACCGTACTCAGGGAAAGAGAGTTAATGATGCGCAAGCACTCTGGAGTCCTTTTCTCTAAAGATTGAAAGCAAAGCTCTTCAATGTCTTTTCCAACACTGGCATCTAATTATGTCATCCAGCGAACGACGCCGTCTTACTCTCACTAACAGTAAAAAAAAAAAAAAAAAAAAAAAAAAATTCGATCTGGTTTCAAACTGAAGGCGCTATCGTGAGGCGTGGTGTGCTGGATAAACAGAATCCGTCCTGAACGACCTACGGTAGTCTTCGAAGAATAACGGCTAAGCCGGTTTACTGAAGTGTTTTACCCTAAAGCGATGACACAACATCTATTATAGTCATGATATTTTCGAGTTTCTACAAAAGGAGTAGTTCATGTTTAAAGGAGGCCAGTTTTACTGTAATAAGGCACTAAATCAAAATGCTTTCAGACTCACGCCTCACAAATAACGTCACTTTGCATCAGCGTGGATATGAGTTGTACGTCTATATTATATTCTGTGTCAGATTTACTGTATATTAGGTGGAAATTCTCGAAGCCTGAGCCGCCTCTGTGCTGTGCGAACTTTTCTCGGCTAGGCGTAATGTGGAGCTGGAGATATAGCTGGCACTATGCATGCAATAATGATCAGTGTTTTAAGGGTCAACTCAAAGGTCAAGGCTTAGTTTGATTATTAATGTGTGCTTGAAAAAACCCATAATGGTGTTGAATTTTATTTTTTTTAAAAAGCACACACTAAAGTAGAGTGTGCTCGCAGAGCCAAAAAAGAATCTGACTAATCCGAGGTTGCCTTTTGCCTGCGGGTGAATATATCTGTGGGTGCTAAATTAACACGTGCACGGTAGCTCGACTGCCAAATATCTGGACAAAAGGAAATAAGTTTCAGGGCCTTCGACTAATGCAAAGAATACAGAAGCACAGAATAATCCGCTGCAAAACCACCGGGAAACCAATTTCCACTGGAAATCTGACAAGAAATATGTATTACAACCTAGACGTAGAATCGGCAGCTTAGCGTTTTGCTAGGAGTTTAATTCGGGAATATTATTCTAAGTTTTTCCTGTGTAACGACTGAGACTCGTATTGTCTCTCGAGTCCTAACAGTCAGCTCTATGTGGCTTGAACCTGTCATTTTGGATGAGGTAGAAAAACGCCGTCTCGAATACGGTGACACGAAACGCAGGCAGTGCCGCTAGAGCTAGCTGTACACAAAGCACTGAGTATAATTTTCAACATTACTCAGACTTCACAGCAGATCCGTTGTGCAGTCATCAGTCATTCCGCAGCTGTATTAAGAACGATCTAAAAGGCTGGTTAAAAACAAATCCTGGGCTGTGATCGATTGAAGTCGCACTCGCGATGTGCGTTGTGGGCAGTGGCATAAGAAAGTAGCTAATTTTAGAGGGATGAGGCAATAAAAAAAAATAGTGTTGTAAACCTTGCAGCGTTTCTCCTTTAATCCCCTTCAAAGTATTCTCCTTGTGATGTGATACACTTGTCCCAGCATTTCTCATCTTTTGTCATCATGTCTAGAGCCTCCTGTTTTTTTCCTGGAATTCTTTCTTCGGTGGCTGACATTCATTTTTAATTTTCGGGGAACAAAAAGAAGTCGCAAGGAGCGAGATCTGACGAAAACGGTGGAATGTGAAGCAATAACCATACGGTTTCTGGTAAAAACTCCACGGTTGAGAACGTAGCGTTTGCGGTGCGTCCGGTTTGTTGTTGGTAATGACACTAACTTGTTATTTAGCCTGATCATTAAGGCACAATCTTTCTGTATTAATATCCTTATATTTTACATTTACATTTTCATTTAACTTATGAAGAGCTGCATTCATTCATTCATTTATTTTCTACCGCATATCTGAACTTCTCGGGTCATGGGGAGCCTGTGTATCTCAGGCGTCATCGGGCATCGAGGCAGGATACACCCTGGACGGAGTGCCAACCCATCACAGGGCACACACACACTCTCATTCACTCACACACTCACACACTATGGACAATTTTCCAGAGATGCCAATCAACCTACCATGCATGTCTTTGGACCGGGGGAGGAAACCGGAGTACCCGGAGGAAACCCCCGAGGCACGGGGAGAACATGTAAACTCCACACACACAAGGCGGAGGCGGGAATCAAACCCCCAACCCTGGAGGTGTGAGGCGAACGTGCTGACCACTAAGCCACCGTGTCCCCGTATTGTAAATAAGCACAAGCAATATGAATTTTGGGTGTTTTGGATGTCTTTAGTCAAAGCCTCGGTGCAGACATGTCTCGTTTGAAATCAATTATTCAGGAGCAGAGACTCTACAACTCGAAGGCTAATATTTTACAGTGCAATAGCCGGCCAACCTTCTCCCTTCTCATTAGCAGAGTGTGAGGATGCTATGGCTACTGTCATGTCCGAGTGAACTGCTTTCATGCTACTCCTGTTCGCTAGGAGTTCACGATGTCATGGTGCAAGCCTGAATATTAACGATAAAGGTTAACTTGACGATCTGAACACGTTTCTCCTACACCAGAGTTGAGCTTTGTGGATAATTTGCAGACATGCTGACTGCCTCGGTGGGTCTGTGGATATAAAACTACTTTTTTTTTCCTTTTCCTTTTTCTTTCATGTCATTTATTTTAGCAGAATTCATCTGCTCAGAAAACCTAACTTCAAGCTGGACAGTTAGCCTTTTCTCAGTCCCTATTCTTGGAACTAAGGCAACGTAGATGGAACTTCAATAGACACTCAATTATGTGGAATGAATCACTTCGGTGCTCCATGGAAATTGAAGATGGCGTTTCAGAAAGCACGAAAAAGAGAAAAAAAAGTCTATTTCCATGGTGATAGAGATCTATGTCTATAAAGCATAAAGCTATGTGCTTGTACAACGAAGCAATTTCAAAGTGCTTTCAGTGGGAAAATGTTCCAATTTAGCATACGTCATTAAAAATCGTTTGTTTACTGTCACGTCTGGAGATCACACGAGGTTGTTTAGATGGTACAACGGTCATTGGAAAGAGATGAAACACACCCAGAAGAAAAGACGATGTCTCTTCCGTTATACCTGACCCAGGTTTTAAAACGTTACGGTTCTTGAAACCGATACGGCGCATGAACGTCATCAGCATCGGCATCAGCATCGGCATCAGCATCAGCAGTTCTCTTTCATAAGACACACAGTAAGCAGGTGGTTAAGGATCCCGATCGTTGATGATGTGGATGCTGTGCTGTAAAACTCCCCTAAACGTCTATATCGATTTCCGGCAACAGAGCTGAGGCGAGGCAATATCGTTTGACAATACGAGCCGCTTCACACTTCCTTCTCCGTTCCTAGTTACGCACAATAAGCTTGTCATTAGATTATAAAGAGATTTTGATTAGAGACAAACGTTTTACACTGTGCAACCTGAAAATCTAATTAGCGTCACTGAATAAGGAGTTTGACAGCAGCTCAAAAGCATGTTTAAGCGCGCGCTGCCCATCCCCTTTTCATTAGCCTTCTTTTTTTCTCTTCTGAAACGTGTGATAAAAT
>NC_062521.1:27866273-27944541 GCF_022655615.1 Tachysurus fulvidraco | reverse complement strand
AGGCAGAGGAACAGTAAAATAAACTAAAGAAAGTAAAACATACCCTTTAAATGCTTAAACATTAAATACCCCGAACCTGAACCAGTGCTGCACCTACAGTACTTAGGGCAGCTTTTATTTCTGACAGCTATTGAGTCTGACATTTCCCTGGCTGACCAGCACGTTAAACACAACTGTCCTCCAGAACTGCTTATAAAACACTAACATGCACTGAACTACGGCAGCGACTTCGTAAGCAGTTTGTGTGGTCCACCAGTGACGGTGTGCCGTGTCACTCAGCTCCTCGTCACGTATCTCTAAAATGCAGTCACACAAGCCGATAGCAAGTGCAACAGATAAAGATCATTCCAATCAATATCAACTTCCCTCTGTCTTCTTTATCAGGAACTGAAAAGTTTTGCATCCAGACGTGGTGTTTTGTTTTTTGTTTTTTTCCAGTTTAGCACGAGAGCTGTGATTTCATGCTGGAATAACAGTATATGAAATCATTTAATCTAGACTGTAGATCAGTGCTTCGGGCTGATATGTTCTGATATATCTGCAGCTATAGAAAGGAAGGCTGCGATGTGCTTTTTGAGCTAGTTTAAAATATTTCTGCCAAAACGACTAAAAAAGAATGATCGTTTATCTTTGGTTGAAGTAAAAGTGGACCAGTCAGAAACCTCATTTATCATATTTTGCGTTGTTTGTTGAACGTATGTTACACTTCGTCTCACATCGATCTCCGTTGTTTGAGAAATGCTTCAGAAAACTGCGTTGGGCCACCAAACAAAACAAATACAAAACTAATGTGCAGCCAATGAGCAGAAAGGGGCGGGGCTTGTCAATATGGGAGGAGAGAGTGTTCAGTGTGCATGTGTGACATTAGCAGAAAGCGGTTTTATCATCGACATGGAGGATAAAAACAAAGAAAGAAAGAGAAGAAAGGCTTACGATAAGACAAGCAGTAGGACGTGTTAATATAGGATCAGCTTTCCAGCGCTGGAGAGAACTGAAGGAGCAGGAAGTTGGCCACATATTCACAGGCTGGAGTTTCCCGAGTCAATAACTCCTGAGCTAAACGCTGTTTTGCTTTGTTACACAGAACTAATATATGCCTTTGTCCTTTACATGATTATGCTTGTGTGTCATTTTTGCTTGTTTGTTTATCTGCAATCGTATTGTTCTTCCCTTCAGCTATGATAAAGACACGTTTCTTTCCGTTAGTTGCCTGGGTTACGTATGTATGTGTGGGCGGAGCTATCGATACAGGGGTGGGACCCATTTGGGTTAGGGGCGTGTTTGTTTTGGTGATTTCAAACGTCAACATTGGCTTTCAAACAACAGAGACCCCACCTTTAAATATATTTCAGATCTGTTAATTTTTTTTTTACTTCTTTCAAAACTGCAAGAAATAAAAAGGCTCATTGCTTGTGACTCATCATTTATGTATCGAACACAAAAGACGCCAACTCTAAATGCACGTACAGACTAGGTGATGTTTGCAGCATGAGTACAACATAAAGAGACGAGTGTTGATCAGCCTGTGTCTATAATCATGCTTTTTATCCTGCACTAAAATGCAGAGCACTGTATTCAGAACAGTATTCATGAATCATCTATAGTTACAGACACAGATCTAATGTGATGATAATATAAAAATCACACAAACACAGACACACACACACAATGCGCATGATGCGTTATCTGTTGCGGTCGTTAAAGTGAAGCCATAATGTGTCTCCGTGTGCAGTAATCGGTGTTAAAAATCTCCTCTACAAAACACGTTGTCTATTCCAAGCAAGGCTTCTACACTTATAAAATGAGTACAGGGTGTATTATATAATAATCGATATCTGAATCTAACCCTATAGGCAGTTTGGGATCGTTATGATTTAAATTAGAACATTCCCTTGTATAGCTGTCAAAAATGAAAAAGAAAAATCTTTCGTTAATGAATTGACTCATTTATTTGCTCGTGCTAATAAAACTCAAAACAGAGCTGTAAAAATTCGATTCATTTAAAGGACATTAATCAGTGATGAAGTAATGATGCATAAATATTGCTATTATCCTAAAGTTCCTGAAGTTCCTCTTACATCACAGTGAGTACAACATGTTCTCTATAAAACAATGTCATGTTTTGAAAGTTTAATTATTAAGTCACTTAATATTGTAGACGGTCTTTGAAGCGTGTACGTTCCTGTCATCACTCATAATACAGCAGCTATAAACAATCTTTCCCTAATGAGCCTCTATTCTGTCCTGATGACTTTCTGACGATACTTTCTGTCTTTCTGTCGATTTCTGATGATACCGGAGACCCCTTCCAAAAATAAACAACCAATATCCTCACAGCCAGCTTCGCCGTATCATTATAAGTATCAGTATCAGTATCATTATCAGTATCATTATAAGTATCAGTATCAGTATCAGTATCAGTATCATTATAAGTATCAGTATCAGTATCATTATCAGTATCATTATAAGTATCAGTATCAGTATCATTATCAGTATCAGTATCATTATCAGTATCAGTATCAATATTATCAGTATCATTATAAGTATCATTATCAGTATCATTATCAGTATCATTATCAGTATTATTATCATTATCAGTATCATTATCAGTATCAGTATCAGTTTCAGTATCAGTATCCACTTAGCATCGATAGGCCACGATAGTAACTATTGTGTGTTAGAGCGAGGACCTGGGATTCTCAGAGCTGCTGTTACAGAAAATAAATTTAGAAAAAAATACATTTTTAAAAATGTGCAGAGACGTGAAACATACATTCAATGATATGGATAGGAAACATTTATTTATTTATTTGTTTGTTTGTTTGTTTGTTTATGTTTTTCTTGGAATTTTAAGAGAGAAAGAGAGAGAGAGAGTGAGTGAGTGAGTGAGTGAGTGAGAGAGTGAGAGAGAGTGAGAGAGTGACAGAGAGATTGTGAGAGAGAGAGAGAGAGAGAGAGAGAGAGAGAGAGAGAGAGAACGAGAGTGAGTGAGAGAGGGAGAGTGAGTGAGAGTGAGAAAGAGAGTGAGAGTGAGAGAGGGAGTGAGAGTGAGAGAGAGTAAGAGAGGGAGAGAGGGAGAGTGAGAGAGAGTAAGAGAGAGAGAGAGAGAGTGAGTAAGAGAGAGAGAGAGAGAGAGAGTGAGTGAGTAAGAGAGAGAGAGAATGAGAGAGAGAGAGTAAGAGAGACAGAGAGAGAGTAAGAGAGAGAGAGAGAGTAAGAGAGAGTGAGTGAGAGTCAGCGAGAGAGAGGGAGAGAGAGAGGGAGAGAGAGGGAGAGAGAGAGAATGAGAGAGAGAGAATGAGAGAGAGAGAGAGTAAGAGAGAGAGTGAGAGTGAGTAAGAGAGAGTGAGAGAGAGAGAGAGAGAGAGAGTGAGTAAGAGAGAGAGAGAGAGAGAGAGAGAGAGAGTAAGAGAGAGAGAGAGAGTGAGTAAGAGAGAGAGAGAGAGAGTGAGTGAGTAAGAGAGAGAGAGAATGAGAGAGAGAGAGTAAGAGAGAGAGAGAGAGAGAGTAAGAGAGAGAGAGGTTGGTGAGAGAATGACTTTATCACAGCTATAACATAAGTAAGAACAGCTAACTTGTATCTCGGACGTTCCACAACATTAAATGTAGCTAGAAGCAGTTAAATTGCCCGCCGTGCTGCTCATTAATAAATTAAACACCATAATTGCTGGCAAGTTGCTGTGGTATAAAAGGAACGACACACTCCAGGCCGCACTGTTATACAAAAATAATGCTCTTCTGCATCATGCTGTGCCACATCACACCTCCCTCGGCATGCATTATGCACGTAGTGTGTTATTCCTTATACACTAGACATGACGTTACACTTTACACAATGTACACTCGCAGTGCTATTACCCTTCTGAGCGCACTGACCTGGACTGCTGCCACTCATTAAACAAAAGCAAGGTAAAATAACAAACAGACGAAACACCACTACAGGCACCACGGCAGCTTCGTTGTTCTGGTGATAGGGATTCTGGGAACAGACTCGCCTCTCAACAGCAGGCTTAAGCAAATACACCAAGTACTGAGCTCTGTGGCACACACACTTTCCCTCCCTCTTTCCCTTTCCCTTTTTCTCTTTAATGCGTGATGAGCTTCGAAGAGAAGTGGGGGAAAAAAACAGCTTTGAGACGAAATGCGTTCTCCAATTTGTTTTAGCACTTGAAAGACCCCCAGACATCCTGAATACCAAACACTGGCTGGAGGAAAACAAACAAACAAAAAAAACAAACAAACAAACAGAAAAGAAAGAAAAAAGAGCAGTCCGTGGAGAGAAAGAAAACATGTAAACAACCGTGTAAACTTTGAGAAGCTCCTTTGGAAAAAAAAAAGAAGAAGTCACATAGACGAGTGGGAAGCTCTTATTCCTGAGCAGAGACACAATGAGAGGACGAGTGAAGATTATTAAAGCCTGATCAAAGCAGCGTTTGTGTAGAGAGTGTTTCTGTCTCAGAAGAGCTGCTAAGGATACTGCCTCTCTCTCTTTCTCTCTCTCTCTCTCTCTCTCTCTCTCTCTCACACTCACTCTCTCTCTCTCTCTCTCACTCACTCACTCCTTTGGTATGTGACGCTTCGTCTAGCACAATGAGTGAGGGAGAGAGGAAGAAAAAGACACAAAGATAGAGTGAGAGAGAGAGAGAGAGAGAGACAGAGAGAGAGTGAGTGCACAACTTGCTTGCTTTTGATGCTTCAAAGCGTCGCATGCAGAGAAACTCCACATCTTGTTTTGCGCATGAAAGGTTTGTTTGTTTGTTTGTTTGTTTGCTTGCATGTTTTATTTATCATGCCACGATGAGCTATCTGCTGTGCTCAAATAAGTGCTATGGAACTTAGTCAGACTACAATAGAAGATAAACTAATAGAACAGGGAAATATGTTTGTTTGCTTTTGGAGAAATCTCAATAATAATACGGTTGGCATGTCTGCAGGCTGAGTGTCATTGTAATGACACATTAATATCTGTCGTGATGTACTATTCAGCTGGAGGCACATATCCAATACTAAGCACATGGCTGTGCTGTAGGAGCTTGTGTGATAAGTATTAGCCTCCAGCCATGCTTGATTTCGCCTTGTGCACGTGCGTGTGTAACAGTCCACACTACTCATCCTGTTGTGCGTCGCATGTTTGGTGGTAAACCCTTCACCCTTCACATGAACACGTGTTGGTATGTTTTCTGTCTTGAACAGTCCTTAACCTAGAAAGCAGAGTGATAAACAGAGTGCCTTGTGTGTTTTCCACTGTGTCACCATCATCATCATCATCATCATCATCAACATTAACATCTCCACCATCATCAGTCCTCATCATTATTAAGCTCTATCCTGGTCAGGATGGCACTTTATCTAAATTCTATCCTGGGCCATATAGGTCCATACACAGTCCCACACACAAACACACACATATTCATAACAAGGGGCAAATAAAATCACTAATCCACCTACCGGCATGTTTTAGAAGTAGGAGGAAACTAGAGAGCCTGAAGGAAACCCACACATGCATGACAGTACATTTCTCCTTTCTATAAATCTCTAGCCAGATGGCCAACACTAAGTGATGCACTGTTAGCTCAAGCTCAAACAGCATCTCTCTGTCGGAAACCATCGTCTGGATTCCGATAATATAAACAGCACAATTACTCTAACTGTTCAATTACTCCTAGTAAATAATTTATAAGAAAAACCCTCACAAATTTGGTTTGGTTTTACTTCCGTCTCTGCCAGGTCTCGTTCCTGATCTGCTTCTCTAATTATGTGTTCCTGTCCCTTGTTTTCGTGTTTCAATTAAACCCTTGTGTTTTTCATGTTCAATTCCAAGACTTGTTCTTCCCTGTCTTCTTGGTAGGGAATGGATGGATTATGGATTATCTGGGTGCTACCGTGTCAGACTGCATTTTGCATTTCTCGATGACAGTTAACAGAGCTCATGTTTTATAATAAAGATGAACCAATATCTGGTATGTCTCCTGTCATATACTGTACATACCTCACCCAGGGGCAGTTCTAGGATTTCATCTTTAGGGGTTTTAGCCCTCAGTGAGAATTTAAAACAAGAAGAGTTTTATATTATATATTATATGACTACATAGTAAGCCAAAACTTATGGTATTATTTAAACTGGCAAAAGTGGACACCAGAATTTTATGCATGATGTAATGCTGCCAGTCTTGAATCAGATCAGTTCATGTATGTGTGCATCATATATGTTTACAGTACAGTGTGTCCGATGAATGCAGTCATTAATATAAAAATATTCACAAGACAAAGACCAAATCAGTAAATGTTATTTTTATTTAGTATTGTATGGCTTGTTTGCATTAATATTTTGTTTATGCTACAACTCTGGTAATACGAATAGTGACATTTCACTGCTTTTGGTTGCCGTCTTTGCGGCTTTCTGCCGATTAACGTTATAGATAAACGCCTCCAGCTCTGAATGCCTGTGATTCTCCAAAGAAAAGCAGACAGCTTCATAAAGCAGACAGCTGATGACGCACATAACTTTCTTTCCCATCGACGACATGTCCTGCATTTTAATGTAATTTTTATTGTTTATTTATGAAAGTAAAAACTATACTTTTAGATCACAGACAGGGGGCTGGAGCCAACCTAAAAAAAGGCCTAAAACCACCCCTGACTTCACCGTATATATATTTATGAGCAAATTTGATGTAGCAATCCTAAGATTCGAGTTTCTTACCATATACGAGTCCAAATGTCTACCAAATAAGTAGTCGATCAACTAGGGATGAGTCTTAATCAGCTCCTGAGTTCGGTAGCCAGGGCACTGATCAGGAAGTCTGACATTTTTAAGGGCTCTCTCACTCAAATCAATCACAAAATTCTTCCATAAATCCCACAATGCACTGCAAAAAAACCAGGGACCAGGAGCACAATGCACCGCAAAAAAAAACAGGGAGCACCGAGGTTCACTATGTTCAACTCCTTACTGTAAGTGACACCATTTTTTTTCAAGCCCTCAACTCAAAAAAAGAAGAATATTAAGGCGGACGTATCCAGTTTTGCCTACAAATATTACCAGCTTGTTATCGTTAGTGTAGCTCTCAAATGATTCCTTACATTTGCCTTTGTCACATATACATTACAGAACAGTGAAATTCTTTCTTCGCATATTACACCTTTGGAGTTTTTAGGGTCAGAGCGCAGAGTCAGCCATGATACAGTACAGTGTCGCTGGAGCAGTGAGAATTAAGAGCCTTTCTCATGAGCTCAACAGTGGCGGCTGGGCAGTGCCGGGGCTGGAACCCCGATCCTAATTCACTCCTGAGGGACAGACAGATCAATTGTTTATAACAATATACATAGCAGTATTCCTCAATAGTGGAATCTCTCAAAAATAAAATAAAATGAACTGAATTTAATACTATATGCTGCTTTTTTTATCTCCTTCCACCCCATAACACCACAACAATTGTGACTCCCTTCAACCTCTCACACCTTCCAATACGTCTTTCTGTAAGTAAAAGCTTTTGTGTGTGTGTATGTGTGTGTGTGTGTGTGTGTGTGTGTGTGTGTGTGTGTGTGTGTGTGTGTGTGTGTGTGTGTGAGTGAGGTGAGCACCATTACTTCTGAGAAAATGTCATTTGTCAGACGTGTGCTGATCCCTGGCTAATCTGATGTTGACCTCATCCACCGCCAAAGTCCTGACTGACTGCACACACAAAGAATGGCTCTGGTACTGCACACGGATTACAAAAAAAAGAGGCTAGACGAAAAAAAAAAAAAAAAACATTATTCTAACGTGACGAGAAAAACGCGACATGACGCATCAGCTATTCATTAAAAAATAAAGGAAGTTTTCTGTAGGATTTCTGTAGCATGAACGCGTTGCCTATTCGCTCGGTGTAACGTACGGAAATGTGTGCCTGACATGCTGATTAATTCTGATTCCAGCTTCAAGTTTGCTCAGCATTCCCAGGAATGCGAGTCACGTACAGCGGGAGTCTGGCTCCTTTTCTTCATCCCCTGATCATTATTGTCACTTGTGTGTAGGCCTGGCTTTGCAAATTCTGGCTTATAATAATATATTGGGTCTAAGGCAAAACTGTTTGTTTTTATTGTGCATGTGTACTCTCTTTCTCAGTCCAGGCTACCATAAGGGATGCATCACTTAAGGGATGCCACTTTTTCCCACACCAAGAATGAATATAAGCAAATGCCTGGTGTTATTTAATCATGGAACAAGCTCTATTTAACTTGTATTACCTAATATGCTTTAGGTTACTAGACTGACTCTTAATAACGTCGGCTGGCTGATATTAGTCTGAACTACATACCGGCTAAGACCTGTTATTTCCGGGCTTCGTTATTTGATCTTACGAGCCTTTGGTACAGCTTTGCTAACTGAGTTTTAGGTTTCAGATGATTTATCAGCTTGGGTTGGCACTCCGTCCAGGGTGTATCCTTCCTCGATGCCCGATGACGCCTGAGATAGGCACAGGCTCCCCGTGACCCGAGAAGTTCGGATAAGCGGTAGAAAATGAATGAATGGATGATTTATCAGCTTACTTGTATTGTGGGAAGAGTACGGAAGACCTGGTATAGTTCCAGCTTATGAGTATTTTCCCAAAGCATGCTTTGATTTGATTAAAACTGCATGAAACATTAAGCGTTCATCATGTCACCTAGTCACTAACGTGACGATACACCAGGCTTATGTCACAAGATATCATGTGTTAGTGGATGCTGAGCTAGCAAATCTGTCTCTATATCACACTACAATACTAACTAGTACATTGTACTAGGTTATAATTTTATACCTATATGTATTTAGAGCTAATATACTAGCAACAATTCTTCCATGCAGGATCAAAGTATGTTCCTATACGCTGGGCAGGTATTATATTAAAAAAAATAATATTTCCTCAATATCTTTTCTGCTGGTTGAAGGAGGAAAGAAAAAGGTCTCGTAGGAAATGCGACCAATTCATCACTGTGACACACTTATTGTCCAGCTCATGAGACGCACACGGCTCCTTCTCATATAATAAATGTTTACTATATTTCTCCTTTAATGAATGCCTCGGGCTATCAAAGTTAATGCCATTGTGTGTGCTGACAAGAGGAGCCAGGGGAAGCACTTCATGTGGAGATGAAAGACCTTCTTCTGCTCACAAACAAAACTATTAGATTAAAGGTGAATTTGAAAGCAGGGGCTGTTACCTTCATTCACACGGGTCATGTCACGTGTACGCACCTGAGATAAAACTTTAAAACGTAACGTTCATATCAGTGAATGTTACACGTCTAATACAGGGACCGAAAACAGCTAAAGACTAGGAGATATCGAGAAATGTGAAGTGATGTACGGCATAAGCCGCGTTACTGTTGAACGCGTAGGGTGTTTTTTTGTTTGTTTGTTTGTTTACTTTGTTTGTCAAAATCTACGCTACTGTTAGTAAGAGATATAATCAGTCTTAATGGTTCACCAAGGTTCAACAAGTTTCCTCACAAAAAATAGAATTGTGCAAGTTAAAAAAAAAATGTTTTGCGATTTACAGTTATTGCATGAGAGCTAAATATAACCTTGAAATATAAAAGTGCACGTTAAAATAAATCTGGTACATTCTTACATTTAATGCAGTTGTAAAGCCGTGACTGGTTTAACAAGATAAAGAATTCTATTAAACCATAACCATGATGTTTAATACTACAGATTTATGACACTGTTATAAGGTCTTAAGTAAATTTAGATTATCTGTGGCAGCAATTCCCGATCGGACGTTTTCTCTGCACAACGCAGGACAATGTGTTAATGTAGGGGTGGCGATGTTCTGCGTCAGTCGGGGTGTCACTAGCCGATTTCTGGTGTTTGTGAGTTTATACATGTATGTGGAAGAGAGCAGATAGTGCTTTGTTTTCAGCCCTAGTGTTTGTAACTGCCTTGTGAGTTTGAAAAGATGCAGTGGCTGGCTTCGTGTGTTTCCCATAACCTACCTAATATTTTATTTGATTGGTAGGTTTAGCAAATGAAAATTTAATAAAAAAACCTCTTAGCTCAATATTGTTAATGTTGCTCTCACTGCCCATCGCAGATCTCGGCTCTGTAGGGCCTACTTCTGAGTTGCCAGTATTTTTCCACATGCAGTTCATACTGTACCTGTGTTCAGTGCCTCATTATTACTTTCACCCGGTTTCAGCTTGTCCCTTGACTAGTCTTGGTGTTTAAGCCCTTGTGTTTGTTTATTGTGAAGTATACGCTCAGTGAACCTGCACTGACAACCATGTTATTTTGGTCCATTGCTCATAATCTCTACAATGTTTCTGGTGATTTAGTTTACATCTTTGGGCCTTTTTACGCCTGGTCGCTTCATGTGTTTTCTCTGATTCGATAGCTACCTGATTTGTTAAAACTGTTCCATTTACATTAGGCCACATAAATGTGTCTCGGCAAATCGGATATCGCCCAAAATGCTAAAATATTTGACCTCATTTCCGGGGTAATTGAAATGGAACACGCTTTGGTGTATGCGGTTTTCAGAACGCAATCAAAAAGAAGACGAAAAAACTAGTTATGACGGTTCTGCTACAAAAAAACAGCATTTACTGTTTGCTGCATTTTCACTGGCGGCAGCAGCACGTTTTAAAACCCGACGAGACGCCTGGGTGAAAGATCACTACTGAAAGATCGTACTTCTGTTTGGGAGGAGTATAGCGCTGACGTATGTGGCTTGAACAACCACATGCATTTACACCTGTCCAGTTTCATCTGAAACGCGTCCCAGACCACCTCCTGAAGGGGTTTGTACCATCGGATTTAAATCCGTCACCAAAACGTTTCAGAGGGCATTTAGACCTGGTCTTTTTACCATCGGTTAGCTATCTGCTCACAGAAAACGCATGAAGTGACCAGGTGTAAAAAGCCCCTTAGTCTTTTTTTTTTCTCGAGTTAACTCAGTTCTAACATTGGCTGACTTTTGCCTGTATTCTGACTTGGATTCTGCTTCATGTTTTGTAATTTATTACTTACATGAAAACAAAGACTCTTCCACCACCTCTACCACCAGACGACTATAGAGTATCTACTGTTAATGTATGTCTACGTCTAATTATATTTTAAAACCTAAAACACTATCCACGTCAACAAGAACAAGAATGAATAAGTTCACACGACACTAGTTTCATCTTAATTACCTAAAAGTACTACAGTGGCTTTGGATGCTATTTGACAGTAATTATAAATATATTTTTCTTCCTGAACTGGTTACATGCTTACAGGTTGTTGTTTTTTTTCTATTGACCAGACAAACTCCAAAGTCACCTCACATTCATTCATTTTCTACCGCTTATCCGAACTACTCGGGTCACGGTGAGCCTGTGCCTATCTCAGGCGTCATCGGGCATCAAGGCAGGATACACCCTGGACGGAGTGCCAACCCATCGCAGGGCACACACACACACTCATTCACTCACACACTACGGATAATTTTCCAGAGATGCCAATCAACCTACCATGTATGTCTTAGGACCGGGGGAGGAAACCAGAGTACTCGGAGGAAACCCCCGAGGCACGGGGAGAACATGCAAACTCCACACACACACACACACACACACAAGGCGGAGTCGGGAATCAAACCCCGACCCTGGAGGTGTGAGGCGAACGTGCTAACCACTAAGCCACCGCGCCCCTCTTTGACAAAAACAGACTAACTAAAAAAATGAAAAATCAAGTAAACATTTTTAAGGTTGAATGAAGAATGACATGATGATCAACATAATTAAAAATGTGGCAAAAGCACAAACGTACAAGGTAGGCAGCACTCAGCCATGCCCTCGTCTTTAATAACAGACTGCAGAAAACTAACACTGCATGCAGGCCTCCTGCCATTTTGATTAATGAGAGCTCCCGCTGCTTGGCCTTTGGATAACGATGCCCTCTCTTCGGCTTGGACAGTCGTGTTCAAGGTTATTGTTCTATTTCTGAATAACCACGATGGAATGAAACTATTCAGGTTTTCAATGAAATAAAATCTGTTCTTGATCGTTTTGTTTTATTTTCGGGGGGACCACTGAGGTCAGAAACATGAGATTAGATGCTGAGATGATGATCTGTACAAATCTGTCAGCACACATGTAACAAATGTAACAGCTTATTTTTCTATCTCATCAGGCTTCACTAATGCTGTGTTTGACGGAGTACGTTCACTGCATTGCACTTACTACATTTTGTTTTTTGGTTTTTTTAAATACAGGTTTTTCAGAAATTAGAAAATGTTTCCAGACATTAACAGTGTCTCCACTTACACATTAGAAAGTTTCACTTCACTTTGGACATTCACAATATTACATTATTACCAGTCATGGCTCAGCTGGTTAAAGCTCTGGGTTGTTGATCGTAGAATCAGGGTTCAAGTCCCCGCACAGCCAAGCTTCCACTGCTGGGCCCTTGAGCAAGGCCCTCAACCCTCCCTGCTCCAGGGGTGCTGTATCATAGCTGCCCCTGCACTCTGACCCCAACATCCTCAGTTGGGGTATGTGAAGAAAAGGATTCTGCTGTAATGTATATGTGGTGATAATACAGGCTTCTATGCTAGAGGTCTTCACGGGTCCACTTAGGTCCGACCTGAGCGGGTTCCGGTCTAAAAGTTTCACATTTTCCTCGGACGCGGGTCGAGTATAATAATAGCGGCACCAGGTCTTGGGTAATTTAAAATGTATGTGCTTTTACCAAATGGACCCGAAAAGACCCAAACTACTGTATCTCGTGTGTGTGCATCGACTCAAGTCCTTTTCCAACCTATCCTCTGTTTCCCAAGACCGCTTTCGACATGTGGCTGGTGGTAAGCTAATTTTCGTTGAAACAGACCTGTCAATCAATTTTAAATCCACACTGTAGCGGTTACTTTAGTGTAGAGTTATGCAACATTCGGGTCCAGTCGGGTTAAAAAAAAAATGCCAACGGGTCGGGTCGGACTTGGGTCTAATTTTTTCGGGTTTGTCTCGGGTCGGGTCTTTCTTAAAAGAAAAAAAAAAAATTATGCACTTCGGGGATTCGGGTCACTTCGGGTCGGGTACATTTCTTTAGACCCAAGAAGACCTCTATTCAATGCCCCCGTTCTATTCTTCTATTCTATTAAAGAAAGATAATGAATTTGACTAATAAGTTAATTCAGCTGTATATGAAAAAAAAATTTTTTTATAATTTCTAAGATCTTTTTCTTTTTATAATCTCTAAGATCTTTTTCACTTCTGCACAAGTTCTCTATAGCTAAAAAAACATCCAAATGCAAGACAGTTTAGCCAATTTTTGCAGTTTGATATAAATCATAACTCACATTAAACAACAGTTAGCTCTGATTTTTGTTTTTACTATGAATGCAACAGGACCATTACCTTGTCTGTATTTGCCACAATTCTAGTAACAGTCCCTCTGAAACAGTTACTCCAGCAGAGATAGAGACATCACTAGCAGACACAACAAACAATACATTTCTCATGTATACACCTTCTGACTTAAAAGAGGAAAGCTTGACACACGGAGATGAAAAGGAAGAATTGTTGTGGGATATCGGTGAGTGGCATCTTTGGGATCGGTTTCTGTTCCGGCAGCAAAATTAAACAAATGATTCGGCTATATTGTACCCGAAATGTCACGTCGTTGATGTTAGATTCTTGGTGAGAAAAGTGCTGTATAAAGCAATAGCACAATCTCAGTCACAATGACACGGGTACAGATTCGCAGCTGTGTAGGTATTCAAAATGAATTTTGCTCCAGTGTTATTGCTTAAATATATAATCATCAACTACACAATTCTTTCAAAACAACACATTTCTGCTCTGGAATGCAGAACAGTGTCCAAGTGACAAGTCAAATCGACATGGTAGCTCGCGGCGGGACATCTCTTTGTATTTGCTATAGGTCAAACAACATACAGGCATTTACCACAGTGACTAACATTTATCTCATTTATTAGTTATGGCTTACTGGCCTTGCTCAAGTGGCAGCTTGGCAGAAACTGTATTTGATGTCATGCCTTTCCAATGTAAAGTCCGATGTCTTTTCCACTGAACTACCACTGCTACTGACATTATGCCATCTGCACCCTGTTTACTGTTATGAGGTGGGACATGTGGAAAGTGGAAGCTCAGTGCTTTAAATGATGCTCAGAAGGTTGTGAGATTAAATCCTTACACCACCAAGGTGCCACTGATGCACTCTTGACCAAAGCCCTTAACCCTCAAATGCTTAAGAGTATAAACCTTCAATATACATCAGTTTGCTTGTTAGCTTGTTGCTAACTATGGATGGACATGACATCCTTGGTTTATTTATTCAGAATAGACATAATTCAGGCTGCCCACTTCTGAGGGAGGTTGAACGCAGCATATTTAAACATGAATTAGTTCAACACAACAGCTCAAGCGAGTGTCTGATGATGATGAAACACCTCAGTAATGTGACAGCTCTGTACATCGACTTTTAGCGAAAAGCACTGTTTAACCATGCTGTAAGTCACAAAACTACTGGCAGGGTTACAGCAGTTCTCTTAAAATTAGAAGATTTAGAATCTCTTTTCTTATTCTTATACAATATTTTACTTTGATTGATCAGAATGTTAATAATAATAATAATAATAGTAGTAGTAATAATGAAGAAGAAAATAATAATAGTAATAATAATAATAGTGATAATAATGAAAATAATAATAAATAATAAATAATAATAATATTAGTATAATAGTATAATAATTAATAATTATCTAATTATTATATATAATTGTATAATTATATAATAATATAATTATTATTATTGTTGTTATTATTATTATTATTATTAGTTACTACTAATAATAATAACAACAATAATAATAATAATAATTGATAGTCAATGCTGTAATGATGCGCATCAGCCAGGAGGTCAATATATTTGCTCTGCAGATATTCAGTCCTGTCCTGGTCTTCAAGGATTAATAAAAAGAGCTGCAGATCAGTTCATTGTTCGCTGCTGGAGGGCTCATTTCCTGTTCTTAATCTAATACCATCACCACACGGCTTGGAGTCAGCACATTTTAAATATATTCTTTACACAGAGGCAAAAGTCACTGACACTTCTGCTTGCCGTGTCCTGATCTTTGGCATTTTATTCTGTGTAACAAGAGAAATCACAGTGTGGACTATAAACACGCTTCCGGTTCCTCTTTTACATCTGCAGTGGAATAAAAAAAAAACCTGAATCGAAAATACGCAACTGAAGTAATATAGAATACATGGTACATGAAGGGGAACTAATAAGTGACTGCTTTTATTCTAATCATCATAAGCACATGTTATGATGAGCCATGCGTGTGGTGCATTTTAATAGGACTGTAGTGACAAGATAAAAGTCCTTTTTAATTCAGGAATCTTTCAAAGGTAGTGAAGTGCATGCGACTACCCACTAAGGCCAATTAGATACGATGTTAAAGCGCAGATACAAACCCGTCCAATTTAAGAAACAAATTCGTTTCCGAGGGCACTTGCTGGAGTGGAGAGCACTCGGAGGCCCGTTGATAGCTGATTAAGTATTAGCACCAGGCGAGCGAGACACACTGGATTTATTACCCACGCCTTTGAGTTCCTCTGTTTAGTGGAAGCATTTTTAAAGTAAATGACTCCAGGCTCAGGAGACCTTCTCACTGCCTCCAAACATTAGAAATAACCACCGGCTACACGCGAATGAGCAGAAAGGCTCCGTATGATAGGAGAGAAAAATATCTGAGAAATGGAAATGAGGAAGATGAATCTGGGTCACAGTCTTTCAGGAACAATGTTTAACCGAGATGAAGGAGGGTGTTACAGGTTTCTTCAAATAACATAAAATACAAAATACTAGCAGATTTGTCGAATTAAATCAGCCACCGAAGTCCAAATTATACATTGAGGATACGTTGATGCTTACGCTAAATTTCATGGCTTCTTACTGAGACTACTGAAATCAGCTGCATGCACTTTCTGACTCATGTTGTCTTTCAAAATAAACAAATAAATAAATAATCATCATCATCTTATAATAGGTACAGAATATTAAGAATAGATTGTGGTTCATTGGCAGGAACGGTTTCAGTCGTGATTATATAAATTTGCTAAATCTTTCAAATTTCTGCCAAAATTGATCTGAGATCATCACACTTTAATTGCTTCATAACAATATTAAAAAAAAATCCCTGCGTCTCTGTGGGTTTCATCCAGGTTATCTGGTTTCCACCCACCTCCCACAAACACAGAGTTAGGGGAGAAATGATATGACTCTATAACCAGCAAATGATGAGCAGGATCATCAAATGGCAGCCTGAGTGAGTTTTCTCTGGCTTCGAGTTATCCTCCAGCACAGTCTCACCTTACATTAAAAATATGACCGTAATGAATAGTGTCCAACCACCAAAACTGGCTGAAATGGGTAATTACTTGTAGATGATACTATCTCATGGTATAACCGAGAGAGAAGGGAATGAAAGCGAGAAGGAATGAGGGCTAAAAAGCAGAGGCTTTTCTTAATCAAACATGGTAAGTGAGAGAATAAAAGAATCTAATGAGTAAGGAATAACACCCAACAGGCCGTGTTGTTTTGTGGAAATTACGTATGTGATGTACGCTTAGGGGTCCATCGATTTTGAATGATGTCTTATTGCACTTATACCACAGTGTCTCATTTTTTGTAATGAAAGACATGTGGCGTATTTTTATAGCTGGACAAGTTCGTTTCTAATGGCTGCGATAGCAAGTCATTTGATCACCAGCCTCCCTCTCTGTCTCTTTATCTCTCTCTCCAACAAGCCAGAAAACAGGAACTCATCGGTCTTGAAGACTTTCCTAAGCATTAAACTTTGCTACAAAGTGCTTACAACCCAGTCTCGTTCCAAATACGTTAAAAAACCTATCTAGACAAAAATATAATCACGTCAATGATATGTTTTAACATTGTTAAACAACACTTAACATTTTTAAACAACACTTAACATTGTTAAACAACACTTAACATTGTTAAACAACACTTAACATTGTTAAACAACACTCTAGTTACCTTTTTATTTAATTATTTGGAGCGTTCATTAAGAATTATTATCCCAGTCCCTGTGTATAAGCCCCTAATACAGAAACAACTGTGGTAGCTCAGTGGTTAAGGTGTTGGACTACTGATCAGAAGGTCATGGGTTCGTACCCCAGGACCAAGCTTCCACTGCTGGGCCACTAGAGCAAGACCGTTAACCCTCAATTGCTCAGTTGTAAGTCACTCTGGACCAGTCTGCTAAATGCTGTAAATGTAAACAACAGACTATTAGAAGAAGTATTAACAGTTATGTCTTCATTCAGGCTACAGCTTGTAGTGGAAATTTTGACTTTAGATCTGTTCACATGACTCTGTCTTTCTATGCTTCTGTATTTCCCATGGCTGGTAGTTATTGTGACTAGAGATTGCAGTTGTTTCTTCCTAAAACTGCTTTTCGTCATACCTTTCCCGTGAGACAGTGAGTTAGTTTAGTTTCCCGTTAGTTTAGTCAAAAGATGAGCAGGCGATGCTTCTAAGCCAATGGTGGATGATGTTTTGGCTTTTACATGTCCTGTTTCATTTTTTTCCTGTCTATAAGTTATCAATAATCGGGGCCCTTCCTCTCTGAATTTACATGTAGAATGTTGGGTCCTTCTGCAAAGCTGAACGCAATAAACCGTGAAACCTTTTTTACTTTTGCCCATGCCTATCGGTGTGATATTTTATGCTTTTATTCTCTCAAACCTCAAAACTTCCACCACAAGCTTGAACTATGATCTGATCTATGCTGTTACACAAAAATAATGACTAATCTGAATTAGCCGCTCTGATAAACAATACGATGCTAAGAGTAGAAAGGACACAGCTGGGATAGTTTTTCATTGTGTTTGTCAGAAAATGTTATGCCACCAGAGGTGGGGATCAAACCAGAGCCTCTGGCAGGAAGACTTGATAAATGCCCACAGAACAGAATTAGACCCGAATGTATGATAACAACACACGTCTTTATTGAAAATAAACTCGAAAGACGGAGACGATCACGAAAACAGAGATGAAGACAGAGCCCTGACAAACACTCGGCAGCAGGTACAAATAGGACATCGAATTAGGGGTAAATGAAAAAAGTGGTGGGAAACAGGACAATGGAACGGGTGGGGCAAAACACATGTGGGTAACATATATATACATCAAGACAAAAACATGACAAACCAAGTTTGAAATAATGACATAAGACCAGTCCTGCCAGATGACCCTCTGGTGGTCAGACAGAGAAATGTCCTAGCAGTCACTGACACTGTTCTCGTTAAACAGGCATGTATTTGTTCTCTGGCTAAGATGTGAAACATTATGTGTGGCATTCATGTAATCATAACCCAGCCACCATGTTCCCGATTTATCCGATTTACCCTTGCTGGGCAAGTCGTGGCCTAATGGTTAGAAAGTCTGACTCGTAATCCTAAAGTTGTGTGTTTGAGTCTCGGGCCGGCCACGACTGAGGTGCCCTTGAGCAAGGCACCGAACCCCCAACTGCTCCCCGGGTGCCGCAGCATAAATGGTTGCACACTGCTCCGGGTGTGTGTTCACGGTGTGTGTGTGTTCACTGCTGTGTGTGTGCACTTTGGATGGGTCAAATGCAGAGAACGAATTCTGTGTATGGGTCACCGTACTTAGCCGTATGTCACTTCACTTCACTATAGAAATATTGACCGAGTTGTTTAGCTAGAGGAGTAACTCATTGTACTGGATAACATGATGTGTATATGAAATTCCTTTTCTCTTTAGGTCTTTTTACACCTGGTCACTTCATGTGTTTTCTCTGATCTGATAGCTATCTGATTTGTTAAAACTGTTCCATTTACATTAGGCCACGTAAGTCGGTGAATCGGATATCGATCCGATCTTTCTACTCCCGCCCAAAATTCTAATATATTTTACCTCATTTCCGGGGTAATATAGAGTTTCTGGTGCGATGCACGACCTGTGAGTCATTCGCGAGTGACGTACTTCTGTTTGGGAGGAGTATAGCGCTGACGTATTTGGCTTAAACAACCACATTTATTTACACCTGTCCAGTTTCATCTGAAATGCGTCCCAGACCACCTCCTGAAGGGGTTTGAACCATCGGATTTATATCCGTCTCGAAAAAGTTTGGGAGGGCAGTTAGACCTGGTCTTTTTACCATCGGATAGCTATCTGCTCACAGAAAACACATGAAGTGACCAGGTGTAAAAAGCCCCTTTGTTATAGTACAGTATATCAAGTCTAAAATACATGTGAGACGACCACTGTGTGAGTGTTCAGTATATTCCACTGTGTTTTTTGCTCTGTGTTTAGCATGAAGTCAGTGGCCCCCAAAACTGTAACAGACCTGAGAACATAATACAAAGAAGTGACCAGATATGATAGCCTTTCTGTCCGCACCGACTTTTAGCCATCTAGCTCTGTACTATTAGACTCACAAAGGCAGAGTTGTCAGCTTTGTGTGGTGTTAAAGAAGCTTTCATACACCTCCGTAATGACCTGAATCGGTGACTTTCACACTGTAAAACATTCCATCACATGACGTGTAAAGGAACAGAGCTGATTACGTACTGTACAGTAACACTCTCTTCCTTATAAAGGAATACAGGCCGTTGTTCAGGTTCTCAACGGTTCTCCGTCTTTCAGCTATTTCTAACCTCCGTTTTTTGTTCTCTTCTATTCAGACAGCTGTTTGATCTCATTTCAGAGCCATGGAAACAAATGAACAATGGAACGCAAACATAAACTAGTTTCTCCAGATTCTATGTGACAACCTGCTATGCGTGCACTGGAGCACAGATGGTAATTGATCGACTTGTGGATTTAGAGAAAATGACATCAGTTACAAAGTTAACGCTAGGATTTATGAATGTCTAAGCAAACCTTGAACCCTAGTGTTGAGTTGAATGACTCATGGTTAAAAAGTTACTAAGTAGATGTGGAACTGTTTCTATGAATGAAATCACATCTTTTATTTGAACATGTACTCTGAACACAAACCTACAAATCTCATATTGTTGTCTAAAGGTTTTATATTGATATTATTAAGCTATTTGTCTGTTCAAGGTGCTATTGGCTATGTTATTTACTGGTGTCTTTTCGTCGTGTTGAGCTTTCACAAAGGTTCAGTTTTATTAGAGAAACTGCTTTATAAGTAGTTTAACATCAGACCGGATGAACTGGGAGAGGCTATGACCAAACCAGAAAGTAACAATGGGCCTTTTTACACCTTTTTGCTTCATGTGTTGTCTCTGATCCGATAGCTATCTGATTTGTTAAAACTGTTCCATTTACATTAGGCCACATAAACGCGTCTCAGAGAATCGGATATTGATCCGATCTTTTTACTCCCTCCCAAAATGCAAATATATTTGACCTCATTTCCGGGGTAATTAAAATGGAACACGCTTTCAGAAGACGGAAAAAACTCGTTACGACGGTTATGCTACAAAAAAAACAGCATTTACTGTTTGCTGCATTTTCGCTGCCAGCAGCAGCGCGTTTTAAGCCCTGACGAGACGCCTGGGTGAAAGATCACTTGCGAGTGACGTACTTCCGTTTGGGAGGAGTATAGCACTGATCAACCACATTCATTTACACCTGTCCAGTTTCATCTGAAATGCGTCCCAGACCACCTCCTGCAGTAGTTTGTACCCTCGGATTTATATCCGTCTCGAAAACGTTTCGGAGGGCATTTAGACCTGGTCTTTTTACCATCGGATAGCTATCTGCTCACAGAAAACGCATGAAGGGACCAGGTGTAAAAAAAAGCCCCAAAGACTAGATAAATATTAGATTTGAGTATAAAATGAAAATGACAAAGTAAGATTCACTGCCAGTCCCTAGAGATGATCGTAGACAAGAGGTATAAATGACTGAATTTTCTGAAGCACATCTCCAGCTTGCTCACATACAGAAATGACACCGAGCCTTGTGTTTCAAGCTGGATACAAACAGATTTATTTGTAACTTGTTCTACGAGCATTTACACAAGGGATCTGGCGCCCGTGTTAAGCCTGTAAATTAAACAAGAAAAACGTTAGGCTCTTGCTTGTGGTCCTGAACTGATCGACTTCCTCTCGTATCATTTGCATAAATGGCCTATTTTTTATTATGGTGACAACTTTTAGCAGATTCTCTTATCCACGGTGACTTAAGGAAGAGCTTAGGGGTCTCGATCTAAATTAGATACATAAGAAAGACAGAAAGAAAGAAAGAAAGAAAGAAAGAAAGAAAGAAAGAAAGAAAGAAAGAAAGAAAGAAAGAAACGGGCGGTTTATTGTTCATTCAATCATTCATTCAGTCATTTTCTACCGCTTATTCAAACTTCTCGGGTCACGGGGAGCCTGTGCCTATCTCAGGTGTCATCGGGCATCGAGGCAGGATACACCCAGGACGGAGTGCCAACCCATCACAGGGCACACACACTCTCATTCACTCACGCAATCACACACTACAGACAATTCTCCAGAGATGCCAATCAACCTACCATGCATGTCTTTGGACCGGGGGAGGAAACCGGAGTACCCGGAGGAAACCCCCGAGGCACGGGGAGAACATGCAAACTCCACACACACAAGGTGGAGGCGGGAATCGAACCCCCGACCCTGGAGATGTGAGGCGAACATGCTAACCACTAAGCCACCGTGCCCCCTCGGTTTATTGTTATTTTAGAAAAAAAAACTTCCACTTCTGCCTTTCAGCCATTAACTGCCAGCGTTTCTAAAACTTTTCTAAATTGGACTTTTTTTAAAAGCCTTATAAATGAGGCCCACTGTTGTAATCCTTATGATGAAAGATAAAGGCAGGCGTAGGGTGTAAATTAATAGCACAGAGGAGAAGACACATAAGAGAGCTGTGCACATAAGTGCTTATGTGGATGGTGCTCACTTACAGATCTGTAGAGAGAAACTGGTGGAAAAAACGTCTCTGCTTAATTATTCAGAAGTGACACAACAAAACCAAATTTTGCTTCAAGAATCTGAAGCATCTGAAGCACATTTGAAGCACAAGCTTTGAAGCTTTTACTTTCTACTCCTTGTTGAATTTGAGTTCTCTGTATAATTTGACAGAGTGAAAATCATTTTTTTTTCTCCTTTTGTCAGCTGGATAATTCTCATTAGACGCCAGGCGAAGAGTTTGGACGGCGAAAGAACAGATCCGGGCCAGAGGGAACCAGAGAGAAAGAAAGGTAGAGAGAGAGAAAGAAAGAGATGGAGAGAAATAAAAGAAAAAAAAGAGCTGTCGATCACACAGCCGACACACAGGGGGGTCGTGTCACCACACAGTACCAGCTGTACCAGCCTTGTCTCTGAATGTCAGTGATTGAAATCTTTACGTCGACAAAAGTGCTGCCAAATGGGGCCATTCTTCCAAAAAAATATGTGTTGTTATTGCCAGTATAATGTTCTGTTCCACTGGGTTTTAGTTTTACATTCATTCACTTAGCAGGCACTCTTAGTCGCAGACACTTACAAGATGAGCAAGCAGCAGATGGTACACGGATACGAGCACACAGACAGACCCACGAGCTAAATACAATAGATACTCTCAATATTGTTCATATTTAATTGTAAGCTAAGTAGCAGCTAAAAGATGTGCAAAAGATGTCGTGGAAGTCGTGGCCTAATGGTTAGAGAGTCTGACTCCTAACCCTAAGGTTGTGGGTTCGAGTCTCGGGCTGGCCACGACTGAGGTGCCCTTGAGCAAAGCACCCCCCACCCCACGCTGTGTGTGTGTGTTCACTGCTGTGTGTGTGTGCACTTTGGATGGGTTAAATGCAGAGAACCGTACTTAGCCGTATGTCCCGTCACTTCAATTCAGATACGGTATATAGCCAACATTGTTCTGAGTTCAACCCTACGTAAAAGCTTTGGGATGAATTTTTGGCTACATGATACTAAATAAAGTCATTAGATTTCATTCAGGATATGACCACGTGATGAATGTAAGGATTAGGACACAAACGATGGCTTTAATAGGACAAAGGACATGTTCCACACTCTAATCTGTATAGAGAAGACCACAGTCTGGACGAGGAGTAATACAGGAGCAACCATCTCTAAACAAAGAGAGATTTCTGTGACACCAACTACCACCAACTTACTGCACCACCCTTACAAACCAACCCCTGTGGATTCATGCCAATTCACGCCTACAGACCTTGATATCAATGCAATCTCCCAACGCCACAGGTGCGAACCATGCGGTGTTTAAATAGCAAGGCTTTACTTACTGTTGACTCTACCGAATCTCTTTGGATGAAACGATGGATTTCGGTCTTTAAACTCTGCAAAATATGCCGATTTTCTTTCTTATTGCTTTATTGTTTATAGACTGAACATATCTATCTCTCTCACATTTACCAACACATTATAAAAAAAAAAAAGAAAAGTGAATTATGATATAAAGGAATAGGCTAACGTGGGACAAGACAGATACATGACTGACCTTTCTGGATTGTTTATTCATAGTTTATGTGTATTGTGTGTTTTATTATGTGTTTTATGATATGATACTTATGATTTATTTATTTACTTTTCTGCAATTTTCTATTTCAAAAATACCAATTCTATTCATAAAATACGCAAATACTGTTTTACAATTTTACCAACGATGTGTATTTTTCACCGCCTTCTGGAGCGCCATTTACTGCGTATTTGCTTGTGTGAAAATTTTCTTTGAGAATTTTTTGTTATAAGTCTGTATTTGTGACAGCTCTAATTCTGCACCTACACCCGTCCCCTTTTACTCGTCAGATTAATGGACACAGACGACATATGACCTTTATGGAATCAAGAACACGCAGGGATGTTGAAACACTCACCAAAATGAAGTACTGGACAAAGCTGTCACACAGCTGTCCTGCTTACAGCATGCAGTCACCTGGTTAGAGTCTGTATTAATGCATCTGTCCAGCTTGTATCACTGTATTATGTGGTACACATGTTAGCGTGATGGAATGGTTGATCCTGATTGGTCAGAAGGTGTGCATAGTTCTGCCTATAACATAAATTATAAGTTAATATTAATGCACTCACTCTAACATGTTATCGTTTCTGCAGTAATGGTTCATACTCAGGGATTTGTTTATAGTGTTACAGTGAAATCGGCCATTGTGGAACTGAATGGACAGGGCTGGTTCAGCACCACCGATGTTTTGGGTATCTGGGGCGGTAGCGTGGCCACGGGGCAAACTTACTCCAACCGATCGGAGCAGCGGAAGCCGATCTACACCCTCCTGGATTTGCAGAGAGAGATTGATGGAGTGCAGCACTTGTTTGTTCTCTTCCATGGAAGACGACGCTCCCTAAACCACTGCACTCTGCCAGCTTCCTGGGCTCAGATCTCTAATCCCAAGACTCGACGCCTCAAAGGCTGTGTGACCGTTTTTTTTACTGTTTGGTTCTTTACTCTCAAAGACTCCTTCTTTCACCATTTGCACCTAATAAACCTGCTGTGAATTTTAACCTCCGCTGCCTTGTGTGTGTCAGTGATCAGCATTTACAGCCTGGGACAGTAGATTAGACAGACAGACAGACAGACAGACAGACAGACAGACAGACAGACAGACAGACAGACAGACAGACAGACAGACAGGTAGGTAGGTATAGACATCATCTGATTAAAAAGAATAGCAGAGTGTTCTTCTAAACTCTTCATGGAAAGATGGCAGAAGTAGCTGTAGGTATTTGTTACCAGTCTGTTAACAAATAAGATTAAAACCCAATTTAACTCTTAATGCAGCAATTAAAACTCCATCACAGCTCACTGCAACTGTGCGAGAGTGGAGACGGTACTTCAGGAAGACATTAAAAATTTTCATCCTGCAATTACCATCCAATTTGACAATTAGCATGCAAATGGTGTTAATAAGACTGAAATATGGCACTCTTTCATTACAGCCTTGAGTCAGACTCGTGTACAATTTAATGAGCCTCTTTGAAGGACTTTGGGGTCAAAAGTGAGTCAAATCGGACTTTAAGGTAAGATAAGTAACATTAGTCATGAGGGAGGAATAAATTCACTCTGAAATATGATGCTGAAATAAATAGATGATTATCAGAGTTTTATTTTTATTTTTTTAAACCATGTGACAAGAAAGATGAACAAATATTCCAAAAAAAAAAATCAAGAGTGAAATTTATGGCTTAAGTAAATCCAAACTGAAAGTTTAAATGTCAAATCGATTTCTTTTTATTGTAATTTCATCCATATATAGCTGATGGAGTGTGTGTGAGTGTGTGTAGAGCTGGCAGAGTGATGGAGCTGATGTGTGTGTGTGTGTGTGTGTGTGTGTGTGTGTGTGTGTGGGTGGGTGGGTGTCAATCAAATCTTTGGGAATTAAGGAGTCTGATGGTTTGGGGGAAGAAGCTATTACACAGTCTGGTTGAGGGAACGAAAGCTTTGGTTCCTTTTTCCAGATGGCGGGAGGTAGAAGAGTTTGTGAGGGCACTGTGTGGGTTCATCCACAATGCTGTTGGCTTTGCAGATGCATCTTGTGATATAAATGTCTGTGATGGAGGCGAACTAGCTTCTAACGATCTTCTCAGCTGTTACTACTGTACCATGTGCTGCAATGTCCGAGACAGCGCAATACCCAAACCAGGTATTGATAAAGCTGCTCAGGATGCATTTGATAGTCCCTCTATAGAACAGCCCATAGAGCCCAAAAAGTAGAGAAAGCTGATTTCGAGGGACCAGAAAAGGTTATCTTCCAGGTGAACACCAAGGAATTTAATGCTCTCAAAAATCTCCACAGAGAATGCGTCGACGTTCAGAAGCAAATGGTCCCACTCTGCTTTCCTGAAGTCAACCACCATCACTTTTGTTCATAGACAAGTTGTTGGCTCTACACCAGGCTTTTAGCTGTTGCACCTCCTGTCAGAATGCTGACTCATCTTTCTTGCTGATGAGACCCAACAAAGTTGTGTCAGCGCAAACTTGAGGATGTAGTTCAAACTGTGCATTGCTGCAGTCGTGAGTCAGCAGATTGCACAGCAATGGACAGAGCACACAGCCTTGAGGGGCCCCAGTGCTCAGTGTGGTGGTGCTGGAGTTTGTGTTTGAGCTCCGATTGACTGAGGTGTAGAGGTCTTCACGAGTCCACTTAGATCCAAAAACCATTTTAAAATCATTTAAAATGAATGTGTTTTTACCAAACGGACCTGAGAAGACCCGAACTACTGTATCTCGCGTGTGTGCATCGACTCGAGTTTTTTTCCAGCCTCTCATCTTTTTGCCAAGACCGCTTGTGACATGTGGCTGGTGACGTGTGGCTGGCGGTAAGCTAATTTTCGTTTAAACAGAACTGTCAATCAATTTTGAATCCACGCTGTAGCGGTTACATTAGTGTAGAGTTATGCAACAATCGGGTCCAGTCGGGTTAAAAAAAACGTGTCGAGTCGGACTCGGGTCTAATTTTTTCGGGTTTGTCTCGGGTCGGGTCTTTCTTTAATAAAAATATATATGCACGTCGGGTTCGGGTAAAAAGTGATTCGGGTCACTTCGGGTCGGGTATATTTCTCACCGAGAAGACCTCTACTGAGGTGTCCAAGTCAGGATGTAGAGGCTCCATATGCAGAGGGAGGCGTTAAGGCCCAGCAGGTGCTGAGAAATGATTGTGTTGAATGAACATCGCTTGTATACATGTCTCTTTTTTGTCTAGGCGATTAAGGGCCAGATGGAGAAAGCGATGGGTCGACAGTCATTGAGGCAGGACGCTGAAAACTTCTTTGGCACGGGGGCAATCATGGAGGTCTTGGAGCTTGTTGGAATCACAGCACTGCTCAGGGAAATGTTGAAGATGTCAGTAAAGACATCCGAGGAGGAACTTACACTCTGACCATGAATGTAAGTACTACACTGCATGTATAGTAAGTGTCACAAGCTCTACCTACAATGAGCAGTAATTAGGAACAAGCACAGAGATATTGCGCCATTCTGAGTGGATGTAAACACACAAGACTCCGTGAGACAAACAGAGCTGCGAAACGGTCTATAAATGTGCAATATGTGTGTTATATCAATGCTGAAATGTCTTAGGAATGTGCAATATGAACTCAAGCTGAAGCTAAATGCCGGATCGGATTTGATCTGCACTGACCAGAGAGATCTGTTGAATCGTTAAAAAATCTTTGAAGCAGCTTCCTATCCATCAGTCAGGTCAAATAAAGGTAAACTTGGCAGATGCGTCAGACAGAGGTCCTCCATTAATCTTTACAGTCATGTGTAATTAGTATCAGCTGCATGAGTGGCCAAGAAGCCATAAATAACTGGAACACAGGAGAGAAAGAAAAGAAGAGCTTGTCTTCTAATGACCCCGAAAAACAGCAGGAGCGTCCACCATGTCATAACCACTCATAAATCTGCTTTGGTGATTTTTTTTTTTGTTTTTGCTATATGCTTTAACTCGCTCTCTGAGGTGCTACATGTGGTCTTATGGATTCATTTTTTTATATTTCTTTCTTTGCATGTACAGAAGAACCCAATGAATAAACAAAACCAAATTAAAGTGAGAAACATATCACATATCACATATGTTTAAGGGATTGATGCAGGCCCAGAAAGGAGATCTCAGAAGCAGTGTGTGTGTGATGGCTAACATCAAATAGGCAAAGTGCATGAAGTGTGACAGAGTGCAGTCCTCGGGCCAAAGCTGTTAGGAATGAGAGGAGGCAAGCGGCCAAGCAGCAACTCATACTGAGACTGAGACATGGCCTATCAGAGATAAGGAAGCACACACACGCGCTAATCTATCCACTGACTGCACTTTTCAGAGCTCCAACTTGTTTCCCCTGCACGTCCCCCCCCATACCCGATGGCACACAGACACCCGGCCCAAGTGATTTCTGTTATTATTCTGACTTAGGAGAATAATGTGTGTGCAGCGGGAATACTGCCTTTTCACTGTTCCCAGGTCAGTTGGCTGATCCGTCTCATAAATATTTAATCTGCTTCTTTCAGTTCACACACAGAACAGAAACTCAGATCAGCTCCGCTGAAAAACTCAGCTCAGGTTTCCTTTTTTCTCCATTAAGGATTCAAATGTGTTCTGCTGGGATTTAATTAAACCAGCTCACTCTCTTAAAAACGACTCGCAAATATGCTAATAACTAAATAAGGGACTTTTAATGTGCTGTGATAGCTTCATGCACTGAATACGGCCTCTACTCGTTGACCCATATGAAAGAAATGAACAGAAATGCAAAGATGGTTTTAAAACTGAAGTGAATTCATTACAGAGGCAAAAAGGAGAATCTTAAAAATCAAAGATACGAGAAGGTAGACGTCTACTTGGCTATAAATGAATTGGAGAGATCTGCTATTACAGATCGGTGAAACAGCTAATACGCTATGTTCTACGTTATGTTCAAAGCAAATTCAGACTTTCATCTGCAAATAGGTCTCCAATTAAGGTAAAAGACACGAGTCATGACAATTATAAAGCTCTTTCTGATTACTGTCAAGAACATTTCATGTTGGTCCGCAGTTATAATTGAGCTTTCAGCATAACGTTTTGTATTCACAGAGATAAAAAAGTAATAGCATTAGCACGTTTTATGGTTTGATTTAGCCATAGCACAGTGTGAACTCATACCGTTTCCAAGTAAGAGACCCCATTTGCAATTCCAACTACAGCCTTCCAGCATCTTCCTTCATGTTTGATTCATAGTCTCAGGGTTACGACCAAGACAGTATGAGACATGCTCTCAATCGATCACAATTCGGTTATGAGGTGGAGGATAAACAAAGGGTGATGTGATTACTTCGGAGAAAGAAAACCAACAGGCCCTAGCGATCGATTGAATGCTGAGGGAAGAGCTTGCTGGTGAACCATTACATCTGAAAAAGACTAAAGGGCACTGGACGTGTTTCCTGATGTGTTAAAAACACAGGTAATAAGACACAGCAGAGACGATGGCTACCTAGGACAAACTGCTAGGTAATCCTTGTTTATCTTGCACTAATATCCAGCTGAAATTTCATCTAACTAGTTATCTATCTAATCTGTCCATATGCCTAATGTTACATAGTAAAATGTACAAAAGCACAATATAATTAATTTGAATGATGTAATATAGAACTTCAAGAAAAATTCCAAACTGTTCCTATAGTATAATTCATGGTACTATTAAAACGGTTTGTCACTCAACTAAACTAAACGATAAAACAATAACGATATGTATGGCGATAGACACGTTGTCGATATCAATAAAAAATGTGCTCGATAAAAACGTTCGATGTTTTTTATTCTTCGTCGGAAGAAAACTGCGGTTGCGAAGCAAGTTTGGTTGCATTAACAAAGGCACTCACTCTCTGGTAACCTAGCAACATAGCCATATCGTTGTCTCGTGCTAGTCTGCTGGATTCTTCTTCGGTAAGCAGAAAATGAGCCGCAGCGAGCGAGGAAATTGTAAATAAAAGAGGAAAAGTCAGCTAATTTTTCGTATTTCTGCAGGTTTTATATTTCAAACAATGTTACTGTAGTGTATCAGGTTTGTGTTTTATATTACAGATGTATCTCAGTCTACCTCAGTTTTATTTATCTTTAAAAAAAACACTGCACATATTTTAAAACACTTTATTTACCAGAAGGTGAACAGCTAGTGAACTTCCTCGCACTAGACTCTATATTTCTCTATATTTATATTAAACACTTTGCACTATTTTATTACACTTTATGAAGCATTTCTTACATTTTCTTTCATTTTGCACCTTAAACGTTGAGATAATCGTTAAGCGTTCATTGTGACTTTAGACTTATGTTTACATTATAATTATTTGAGTTTTCCTGGTTGGTGACATTTCTGTCTTAATAACTGAATGGATTCTGATCAGATGAAGGTTCAGTTTCAAATAAAAATGTTTCAATATAATATATTTTTCTTCTGGTCCATATTTTAAATGGGTCATAAAAAATATCAATAATGATCGATATCGACCGATATGAAACACTGATATCGTGATACAGTTTTCAGCCGTATCGCCCAGCCCTACTCCTACATCGAATATATTTTCTAACGACACTGAACTTTATTTTTTGTATTCTCATACCTGCTATGGATGTCCATCACTGTGTGCCAGCACCGTGAGTCAATACAAGGATTCTCCTTATGAATGAAACGCTGTGGCTCAATGCAAAGATCATAAATACTGTTTAGCACTATTAACAGCAACCAAGTAGCATTCGGATCGTTGCGATTGATTGTTACACACGAAACAGCGGTAATATGCCAGGACTCTCCAGCCTACAGGCTTTAACCCACTGTCAGTTAAACCCACTGTCTCATTTTACTGCTGTTATGTTATGGCGATGACAAATATCACCTTGTGCGGTGGATTTTAATGCCATAAATCTGCACACGATGAGAAGAAGAGCCATAAAACAAAAGAGAGTTCGCTCTCCTTGAATAACAATCGCCTGGGTGGAGGAGTCAGTCAAAGTGGTTATAAATTTACTCCGCCGTTTGTCTCCGTAGTACGGGATAAATAACGTGGATCGGACAAGAACGAGAGAGAACCTTTTTCATCCGTATCTGCTTGGGCGGCTGAAGATGAAATGCTGATGGTTATAGTGTATAATCATGCGTCGCACTGTGGGTCAAATCTCCTTGTTAAAATGCAGGAGTGATTGAACAATAAGGGTGCTTAAGAGGTTTTCCATCTCCTGTAGTATAGTTATTAGCTTAATGGAGCACACAAGCCTCGATAGGTCCATATCGCATTGTTTCGTGAGGTGGAGATGAAGTGCATTCGTATCACCTTCCGCTGCTGCATAACACACATGCTGTATGTAATGCTCTTTAATCTGGGAGATGGTGCTTCAAATCGCCTCATGAGGCGCATCAGAGTAATCAAAAATTAAATGTTTTTTTCTCTAGAGACGCTTGGGCTGTTGTTACTGCGGTCAAGTAAGGTGTGTGGTATGGGCTGACGATGTTGTGCAAATGAAATAAAGTGTGCAAATAAAACACACGTCCGCACGTAAAAAAAATAAATAAATAATAAGTTAAAAACGTGAATAGACCGAGGGCCAAAAAAATCATTCAAAAAAAAGGAAAAGTAATTATCTTTTTTAGCACCGTTCATAAGAAAGCACAATTACTGCAAAACAGCCTTATGGTGATGAATTAAGTGAACAGATGGAAAAATGAATTTGCTCCATTAGGTTCCAGCATGTGATTCCATCCCCGTACAGCTCAATTAGATATTCAGTTCAGTAACTCCATGTGGCCTCTTCATTTGCCTGAGCAACAGTGTATTGCTCAGTAAAAGCAAATGACAAGGGAATGAAAAAAATACAAAAAAAAATCATCTTCATATGATCAAACTCATATGTGGATGGAGAGCGTGTAGATTTACGCCATTGTGATCTATATCGACATTAAAACGTGGCAGAGGGTTTATTAGAATTGAGGAATACTATACTATAGTTCTGGTTATGTTTGTGTACATCTTTGCAGAAGGTTTCTTCTAGTGAGAACCTTCCACCCCCCTACAGTAGGAGGTATCTCGACCAGCTGGATGTTCAGGATGGAAAAATGTTAAAAATAAAATCAGCATATTAAATGATTAAAAGGATGTGGACGCACCTGACCGTCACACTCATGTGCTTGTTGAGCATCTTATTCCTCTTTGCTGTTGTAAGATTTTCTACTCCTTAGAGATGGCTGTACACTAGACATTGGAGCGTGGCTGTGGAGATTTCTGTTCAATCAGCTAAAAAAAAAAAAACCTTAATGAAATCAAGCATGTCTGTGATGTCGTGTGAGTTACACTTCGCCTCATAAGCCCTGTTTGGACTGGATTAGTTCTACGTGGGGACGTGGAGTAATGCAATTTTACCCCAGGACGTCTGTAGTATTAATTGGCCAATTCGCATGGGACAAGACATCTCAGTAAAACTAGCAGAAGTGGGATTGGTAACTCGCTTTACGCACCACATTAACCTCCTTGTCGTCATGTGCGTATGACGTTGCTTCCTGTTATCACGTGCAGAAACAGACAACTTGGTGCCTCCATGATTGCAAAAGGCACCAAAAACTACTTTTAAACAGGAAATGACGGAATTTTACCGTACATATTTACAGCGGGTCTATTCGGACGGGATTAGTATTACCTGAGGTAATTTTTCCGGACCTTTTTACAGAAGGTAAAAGTCGCCGTAATGTTTATTGACATTTTCCGTAATGATTACCGAGATGGCGCATTCGGACGGGACTAAAATCACAGAGAAGCTCTGGTAATAATTACTTTACCCCCACGTCCCCATGTAGAACTAGTCCTGTCCGAATAGTGCTTTAGTATGGTATGGTTGAGTCAAGGCACTGTGCAGAAGACTCCAACCTTCGACCCCAACCTTAACCTCCACGCCATGTTGTCACGGAGCTTGCTTTGTGCATAAGGGCATTGTCATGCTGGAACGTTGGACATTTTAGTTGAAGGGAAAGTATGATTCTACCGCATACAAAGTTATATTCTATATAACTGTGTGCTTCCACCTTTGTGGCAGCAGTTTGGAGGAGAACCGAGTGTGGGTGTGATGGTCGGGGGTGCACATACTTTTGGCCACACGGAGAGAGAATGAAATGTGGTATAGGGATATATGTAAATGAGGACGTGGTGTGTGGTTTCCATGTATATCTAAGCGTTATTTTGACATTTTCTTTCTTCGTCACTCATCGATCCTGGTTACCCCATGTCTCTAAAACAATATGTCTGAATAATGTAGACTGTAAGTGTGCTAACAAAATCGGGTGTGAGCGGATAATATGACTATTGTTAAAATGATCGCAGCCAGCAGTCCATTACTCAAGTCTACCGCGGTGTCACAGCCAGTTAAAACTATTGGTTGGGAATTTCTCATGACGGGGACGACAAGACTTCATTTTTTTTCAGTCTATAATTTCATCCAAACTACTGCTATACAAAACATTACTCAGAGCCTCGTTGTGGGATTTGGTCTCTATGCGTGTGTGTGTGTGTGTGTGTGTGTGTGTGTGTGTGTGTGTGTGTGTGTGTGTGTGTGTGTGTTCTATTCAAATCATCCCAAAATCACCCCCAGTGTCAGTTCGACTTGTCCATTACCATAACGCGTCTCTCTGCTTTGACACCAAGGGGAATTGCAATTACTCCATCTCTATTCCTCTTGTCACTATGCATGCAAATGGAAAGTGACAAAAGCGTTCCTCATTTATCTGGCCTGACGTAACCGAGGGTGGATTAACACAGGATCTGAGGAGAGCCGGCTGAAAATGCATGAGGCTGTGCAGCACTGTTCCTTCTCCTCCTCCTTCTTTTCTGTTACGCTCTCGTTGTCATCATGCTATCTGGCAGTAAAGGGCAGGGCTGGCTGTTGACTTTCTCAGATGGGATGAGTGTGTACTGTGGTCCAGCTCTGTGTAAAACTCTGTCACCTTTTCTGCTGCTGATTTCAGTCCTCGTTAAAACACTGAGAAAAGGTTATCTGTGTTGGCGCATGGTTATCGATGCTGTCCATCTCATAGTGGTGGCGTTGTGTGAAACCACACACGCACTGTTTAGTGCTCGGTGATACGGGCCGCAGACGATTCTGTGTAATGCTCACAGAATAAAAACAAAGGAAATCAGAGAGCAAAAATTACAAAGAATCACATTGGCTTCTTAGGAAACAGGAGCTTTAGTGGCAGCACTCGAATCTCTCGTCATCTGGCATTTTCTCAGAACTGGTATGCAGCTGAGCTTCACCCAGTATCAATGAAAGAGGATTCGACTGATCCAATCACAAGTAATTGCTCCTGGCCAACAAAGGAGGGTAAACACAGGAGGAGTTAGTCACTGGTGTTCTCCAGGGCGTATTGGAGCTAAGCTGTCAATTTTCTTTACATAGGCACAATAAAAGGAAGGGATTTTTCTTCCTCGTTGCAAACCCCAGTTCTTGTTGAGGCAGGAAACGTGTGATACAATCTAGGGAACGGATCTGATCTCAGACGCCCCTTTCTTTCTATCGTCCACCTTTCATGTATACGTTCATTCGGATGCTCTTCTCATATATTAAAAATATGGTCTCGGACTTCATTACAGTACACAAGACTTTTCACATTCGGAGAATGTCATTAATGAAGTGGCTCTGCGCTATGAGGCCTTCTGAATGTTCTAGGCAGGGAATAAAAGCAGGGTAAAGGGCTAATAGCAGGAAGACCTACCTGTCAAACCTCCTCTAATTGCATTAGATTTCTGCCTAGGCGAGCATGTCAGATCCGTCTGATTCATCTTAGCTAAGGTGCAGAACACGAGCAGACGCAGAAAGGACAAATCCCTGTAAAAGAACCTGTGATATTTCTGTCCCTGTCAACATCCAGCTTCTGCTCACCGAATCGGATGGATTGAAGTGGCTGTCGTTGTGTGGCCCGCAAAAACAAAATGTAAAAAATTAAACTGCGAGACAAAATAAACAGACACAGAAACTCAAAACAGACGTCTACTGTATATATCACCCATCATCACTGTGAGCAGAGAGAATGCTGAAACTCTGCACGAATGAATCCATGACCATGTGATATTTTGTGTTGTTGTCGAGTATAACCTTTCAGTCGTTGCTAGAACCAAGAAAACTGCACGCGTATAGCACACGTATGACTTTGGTAACAAAACGGAGTCAAAACCAAATACACACATTTATCCTACAAAAGTCAGTCTTAGTAATGCCATAGAACTCCATATTAAACTCCACACACTGGGTTCCAAGCCAGAGATCACATGTTAAAATCCCAGCAATGCCATAAATATCTGTGAGAGCAAAAAATGATACGTGCTTTCAGAGACGGAGGTGCTTACTCTCTCTCTCTCGTCCGTCGATCTCAGAGGCACTAGGCAATTGTGGGAATCTGTGAGCTCATGTATGTAGAAGAGCACAGATAGTGCTGTCCTCTGAGTGCGCTACAGTATGATGTCCCATGAGCAGCAATTCAGCAGAGGAAGCACACGAATCAGGTATTAACTCAAGTATGCAATTATCTACCAATTGATTCAAAACTTTAAATTTTACCAGCAAGTTATTCGTGTTCTCTGTTTGGCTGAGTGTTACATCAGGGTGCTAATTAAAAGTGCAGAATATGGGAGTACAAAAAAAAGACATCTTTGCCAGGAACCGATGGGAAACGCGCAAGAAATCGTTTAGTTGCGCTAAAACTTTGCTCAACGGAAAGCGTGCTGTAAGTAGGCGTTAATACCTTTAATAGCATCCAGGATTTACATCCCAATGAAATTCAGTTTCCGTACATTACCCATAATGCAATTCAAATACCTGGCTTTATCGAAAGAGAGCTGTACACATTGCTCAGAGAGATCAGCTGCCAGAGCTTCACACTCATCATGTTCATCATTTCGTAGATTGATAACTGGCTTAAACAAGTGTCTGGTGAACCTCTGGTGAACCTCCTTGTATACCGTCACTGTATTCTGAGGCTTTGCAACAACATCTCCAATATTTCTTGCCAGATTTGCAATCTGTTAACTGTTGAAACGAACCCGCTGCACGACGGTACGTGAGATACAGTAAGACGCGTTCTTTGTTCTTCATGATCACGATCACTGATATGGAGGTTTGTTCCATTGTAACCACAGAAGACGTTAACAATGTCACCGTGTGACGTCAGAGCATCAATACACCAAGTTGATGCTGTGCTTTATGGTGGTCCATTTCTCCAATGGACTCTAAACGGACTTGAAGTTGCCACTGACTTACCTGCTCGTCTCCTTCGTGCGCCTTCATCAGGTGCTTCTCTCTGTACAGTGACCACAGACCCACGTTGGGCAGGAAAATAAGAGCCAGAGTGAATAAAAACGCCATCTGCAGCACGCGCTTCTGTCTCCTCTTCATCATGAAACTTCCTTCTTATTTCTTATTTCAGTTCAGGAGACAAATAAGAAGCTCTGTGGGGTCACAGCAAGCTGCTTGTTCTGCAAACTTTCACCTGGAAGACAGAACAAACACACAGCTGACTGGAAAGGAGACTAAACTGTATAACCAAAGCGCACATTATATATATTATATATTATATATATTATATATATATACAGTATGTTAGATACCGAGTCCCCACGCGCGCGCGCGCGCACAAAGCCATGTTTACAAACATTTATCATATGTTTAATGATAAAAAAAATAATAATGTTGTTGTTGTTTTTTTTAAATAATAATGTTATTATATATAGCTGAGATATTCTTTAATGACACTTTAAAGGACCAGAAATATTTATATTTGTTACAGATATGTTGTTCTTTCCTCTCTTTACTGATGGTTAGCTTTTATGCTACATAAAAGGAGGCTAAAATGTAGCTGATAATGAGAACTGATGTGAATTGTGACTTACTGTAGTGGCGTATTTTCATGGTGACACGCGAACACAAACACGGCGTTTCTCCGTAGTCCTTCTGTGTGTTTTAGAGCAGCAGCGACGACCGAAATAAAACACGATAAAATTAAAGAAATGAAACGGACGTTATTTTCCGTTACAGTTTAAACGCCCAACTGCTCGTGCCGGCTGGGACGCGCTCGCGCAAGGATTTCAAAAAAGCCTCGCGCTCATCTCTTGAAGGATTTTTGCGCGCGCGCGCGGAGTGTGCATGTGTGTGTGTGTGTGTGTGTGTGTGTGTGTGTGTGTGTGTGTGTGTGTGTGTGTGTGTGTGTGTGTGTGTGTGAACAGCGTTTTCGTTGCAGGTCTCCGTTATTATTTTTTTCTCCCCTTGTTCTCTCCGCCTTTTCCCCTGCGCACGAGCTCCCGCCTGATAAATCCGTTATTCTCCACGTGCATGCGTAGGAAAACATTCCCCAGCAGGCGGGCGATTCCTCTTCTCTCTGTCCGTAGAGTGCAGGTTGTTGTGTGGAGAGAGAAAGTGCGTGTGTGTGTGTGTGAGAGAGTGTGTGTGTGTGTGTGTGAGAGAGAGAGAGAGAGAGAGAGAGAGAGAGAGAGAGAGAGAGAGAGAGAGAGAGAGAGAGAGAGAGTGTTTGAGAAAGGAGAGAGAGAGGGAGAAAGTGTGTGAGAGAGACAGAGAGAGAAAATCTCCGTTATACCGCGCGTGAGGTGCTTAGATCACGTGCTCATTTCCTTACGTGTATTTAAATATATTTATTACGCTATAAATAACTCCTAGTACGTCTAAAATGAAGTGATTCCTAGTACGCGCGCGTACACCCATGCACTGGCGTGCGCGCGCGCTCACGAAGCCCCGCGCGCACAATCACATAAACTCTCTTTACTCACTTTCTAGTTTTTTTGTTTGTTTATTTTTATTTATTTATTAATTTTGCATGATTCCAGATTTCAGACCGATCTCTTCTACCTGCTTATGTGTCTTATACACATTATTTTTATGATTCAGGTTTGTTCAGCTGATGTGTTTTATGAATGTGCACGTGAGAGGGAAATACATATATATATGTGTGTGTGTGTGTGTGTGTGTGTGTGTGTGTGTGTGTGTGTGTGTGTGTGTGTGTGTGTGTGTGTGTGTGTTGATACTATATATTTAACATAATTCATAGTTGTTCTTTCAGAAGTCATAAACTGTAGGAATATTTTCAGTTGCATTATTCTCTTGGCCACCAACAGGGGGAGCAGTGATCCCACCCCATGAACAAAAATATCCAAAATGACAAAACACACGTGAAGTTTAATTTATCATCGTTAATTCTGATTATATAAAGTACATCCTGGCTACATTTTATTCGGATATAATCAGTTATACTCTATTTTTAAAACAATCTCTCTGGTCAGGATCATGATCAGTGTGTTATAAACATAGTTTAATCTTAACCTTATTAGCTTAAAACCCATGACATCATTATTATAAATGTATCTTCACTAAGATCACGGGAAAATCTTCAGGATGGAGGGAGTTTGTGCTTTGCTGCTTGCCCTTTCTCTCACGATTTTCCTTATTACTCTATGAAACAACGACTTTGTAGCTGCTATAACATAAGTGACGACAGGAACTGCTGCTATAACACTGTGCTCATTCCAGTATTTCTGCACACGCAATATTGTTGAAAATACATTATTTACACTGGTCAGTGCTTTTTTTGTGTTTTGTGTTGTATTTTTTTTTTTTTGCACTGTCTTTTGCCCTGCACTGTTTGCACCAGCTCACACAGATGCACTTTATGTATCTAGGACTAACTTACTAAGTCCTTATAGCTCTGTCTTTGTGTTATGTAGCATCATGGTCCTGGAGAAACGTTGTCTCATTTCACTGTGTACTGCGTCAGGTATATATGGTTAAAATGACAATAAATTCTTGACTCTTGAACTAACTGCTGTTACTGATGTTTCTTCAATAAATGTAACTATAAATTAACTGTAACTACAAAATAAATAATGTGCTGTTCATGCATAAATAGAAAAAATCCAGATGTTTTGTTCCTTACATGCACAGTATCTGGACAGACAGATCTTGAGAGTGTATACAGATTTATTATTATTGTTATTTTTAATTAATCCTCTAAAATAACTGTTGCACAGACCTGGACCACCTCAGCTCTCCACCATTTCAGCTCAGCCTTGAAGCAATATTGCATGCTCTGTCTTCTTGAGATACGCACCAGCACATGACAGCACAGGACCATCGCTGTAAAGCAGAACACGAGTGGGATTCTGGGTAAATTAAGACATGAAAATATGCCGTGTAGATTAGAAATGTACACTGCCTCACGTGACAGGGTACATTCAAACACAAGGGAGGTGTGTGTGTGTGTGTGTGTGTGTGTGTGTGTGTGTGTGTGTGTGTGTGTGTGTGTGTGTGTGTGTGTGTGTGTGTGTGTGTGTGTTTGTGTGTGGGGAGAGAGAGAGAGAGAGAGAGAGAGAGAGAGAGAGAGAGAGAGTTGACAGAGAGGGGGGCAGCCATGCAGACAGACAGAAAGTGAGACAAACACATAGAGAAAGAAAGATAGACAGACAGAGAGACAACCACACACATAGACAGAGCGAGAGAGGGAGATAGATATATCGATAGAGAGAGAGAGAGACAGAGAGAGAGAGACAGAGAGACAGAGAGAGAGACTCTACACTCTCCTGCCCCCCCCCCCCCTGGCAGACAGGCAGACATGCAGACAGACAGGAAGTGAGACAAACACAGAGATAGAAAGATAGACAGACAGACAGATAAAGAGACAATCACACACACACACACACACACACACACACACACACACACACACACACACACACACACAGAGAGAGAGAGAGAGAGAGAGAGAGAGAGAGAGAGAGAGAGAGAGAGAGAGAGAGAGAGAGAGAGAAAAAGAGGGTATGTGTCAGCACCATGGACAGCACCACATATTTCTAAATTTTTCATCACATTCTCTCTAAATAATAAGTTAAAAAAAAAGGCATTCCAAATCTAAAGATTTATTTATCGAGTGCATTTGTAGTAATTTCTACACTTTAAATCCATTTTTAATGTACATGTGAAACGTATGACTAGTCTTCTGTGTGATTATTAGTTCCTGGCCAAGACTCCTTAGAAAAGTGTATTGTTACCATGATGTATAAAAGATGAGTAGAGAATAAACCACTCAGTGTTCTGCTATTACTGGGAAATAATCACATGACAGTGAGGTGTGATGAAGCAGAGTTCCTCTCACTGTCCTGATACTGATCATTTTCCTAGAACAGCACTTCCTAAAATGGTTTATTGCTCTTATACCACAGAAACAATTACATTTCAAAAAATGTAACATTTTTCTATCCGTTTATGGTGAAATTTAATGTTTTGCCGCATCCACAGAAGATGTTTGTTCCTCTTATCAGTTGTTTTTCGGCAGCTGCTCCCTTAGCACTTCTCTCTCTCTCTCTCTCTCTCTCTCTCTCTCTCTCTCTCTCTCTCTCTCTCTCTCTCTCTCTCTCGATGATTATAAACCATGGAATGCTTCTTGTTATATCGTGAAGCTACAAACTCTTCTCTACACTCTCTTGTCTTGAAGATGTAAGAATACCTTAAAGGAAAAATTAAAGTTAAAATATTCATTGGAGCAGAGAGCTTGTGTTTTTAGACTTGTCTTCAAAGTTCTAACAACATCCTCTGATTGGATTTCGAAGCAGCGTAGCCGGAGCACGAGCTTAACCAGCGCATCTACATGTGAATTTATGAAAATAAAATCGTATCCTGCTTTCAAGGTGAACATTAACGTCAACCTTCCTGCACTCTGATGTCCTTTGTGTCATAAATAAAAAAGGAGGAAAAAATCAGTTTAGGTGGGTTTTATCTATCCTCTCTGACATTGCTGTGATTGACTTCAAGCCTTTCAATAAATAAAATCTAATCATGCTTTATTAGTGCACTGACCTTGAGCTTTAGAGGACCGAAAAATTCTTGTCCCTTCATTTAGAGGATCTTAGTTATGAGCTGTTTGGTGTAACATTTGTACCAGTCTGTTTGGTTATTAGACATTAGCAGCAATATATTTGTGGTTTTTAGGAATGAAAAGTGTTTCTCTGTGAGGTCAACAGGAACTACATCATATTTAGTATTTGTATTTTCTTTTTCCACTCAAGACTATAATAATATACAATATAATACCAATAGTTGAGTGGTGGCTCAACTGGTTAAGGCTCTGGGTTGTTGATCAGAGGATTGGGGTTCAAGGCCCAGCACGGCCAATCAACCAATGCTAGGCCCTTGAACAAGGCCCTCAACTCTCCCTGCTGTATCGTAGCTGCCCCTGCACTCTGAAACCAACCTCCTCTGTTGGAGTATGTGAAGAATATTAATGCGTTTTCTGTGATCAGATATCTAACCGATGGTAAAAAGACCGGGTCTAAATGCTCTCCGAAATGTTTTTGAGACGGATATAAATCCGATGGTACAAACCCCTTCAGGAGGAGGTCTGGGACGCGTTTCAGATGAAACTGGACAGGTGTAAATGCATGTGGTTGTTCAAGCCACATACGTCAGCACTATACTCCTCCCAAACGGAAGTACGTCACCCGCAGGTGATCTTTCACCCAGGCGTCTCGTCGGGTCTTAAAACGCGCTGCTGCCGCCAGCGAAAACACAGCAAACAGTAAATGCTTAACCTTTTAACTTTTTGTAGCATAACCATAGTAACAAGTTTTTTTGTCATACCAAAGCGTGTTCCATTTCAATGACCCCGGAAATGAGGTAAAATATATCAGCATTTTGGGCGGGAGTAGAAAGATCGGATCGATATCCGATTCGCCGAGACGCGTTTACGTGGCCTGATGTAAATGGAACAGTTTTAACAAATCAGATAGCTATCGGATCAGAGAAAACACATAAAGCGACCGGGTGTAAAAAGGCCCTAAGATAAAAAAGTTTATCTCCTGGTGCATGCAACATTCTCAAAAAAAAAAACCTTTAGTCAGAAAATGAATGTAAAATAATCATAACTTTTTGCAAGTCTATATCAAGCACAGAGAACACGGAAGTCGGTACAAAATAACTAACAAATTTTAACGTGTATTTCTTTCTTTCTAATTTTGTTTTTCTTTTTTTTTTCAAGCTAAATCTTCAGCTCAGTTTTGCAGCATGCATGCATAAAAAAATAAAAAAATAAAAAATGGCATGTTTGATTCACTTCCTGAAGTTGAATCCATTCAAAGTCGATTCTCTTTCTTACTGCAGTCGACTGCAAGACGGTTAGAAGAGGAAGCACTCGAGTGTTCCAGGCAAACAGTGTGCATGTATGAAAGCAGTTACTATATATTACATTAGCGCATCCGATAAATCCTGCTATCATTAACGGCCAAGAAATCTGCGCAAAAATAATGAATTTCATGTAAGAAAAAAAACAGCAAATGCTAATCCTGTCCTGATTAATTCATGACATCTAATCTGGAATTTGAGGCACATGGAAGATTTTGTCACCTAAATCTAGTTGTTTGTGAAGTGATGAGCTGTCAAAGAGTGTGTGTTGACAGTGTGCAGTCGTGCATGGAAATGAAGTCGAAAACAAACACAATTAGCCATTCCAAAAGCAAACACTGAGCTAAACGGCGTGAGCGCGAGGCTGAGCGACGGCACGCGGCACGTCGGCGCTCGTCCGACGAGACAACGGACAAATTGGCACCTGAGAGAAAAGGATCGTTTTAGAGACTTTGCGAACACTAAAAAATTTAATATACTGTACAGATATTTGTGCAAACACACAAGAATGCACACCAGCACTGAGCTAGGGTGAATATATGAAAGATTTATGATATATGAATGTAGATGTATGAAAATAATCGAGGCATGACGTACACAAGTGTTTCAAAATCAACATCGATAAAAAGCGATCACGCTTTACACCGTTCCTGCCTTCGTGCGGGACTAAAAACGCCGTCGATATCGGACAGAACGTGTGCTAATCGACACGTGCGCCGATTTTTTCCCTAATGAAATCGGCTTGAAAGGAAAATGACAGGATAAATTGTGTGGAAAAATGTGTGGATTTGCTTCTGATTCGATTCGGAGAAATCATCACGTGGGACCCGAGGGCAAGTGCAGACTTTGTTCATTAGACAAGCATTTGAAGTGGAAAGGCAAGCTAACGGACGGCGTGAATTCACAAATCGTTTCACACAGAGCTGAGTCAGTTGACTCTCGCTCTTTACCTCAGCTAAAAGATCCCTTTTAATGTAGGATGTGCCTGTGTAGTTTATGTCCAATTAAAACAGACAAACGGTAAACCCAGCATGAGCTGTTTTAACCCACTGTGTCTGAACATGAAGACTCGAGTCTTTTTGTCTTTTTGTCAGCGTGTATATTGTTTAAAGCTAATATTTATTAGTGGTGTAATAGAAAAGCGTCCAGTCTAGCTTTGGAAAAAGGGCTGCAAAATGATTTATGTTCTCTGGTCTTTGTCCCTTGTCGATCACAGCGACACTAATTAATCATGGATGTGTAGGAATTCATTAAAGGTGGGGTCTCTGTTGTTTGAAAGCCAATGTTGACATTTGAAATCACCAAAACAAACACACCCCTAACCCAAACGGGTCCCACCCCTGTATCGATAGCTCTGCCCACACATACATACGTAACCCAGGCAACTAATGGAAAGAAATGTGACAATCATAGCTGAAGGGAAGAACAATACGATTGTAGATAAACAAACAAGCAGAAATGACACACAAGCATAATCATGTAAAGGACAAAGGCATATATTAGTTCTGTGTAACAAAGCAAAACCAACGTTACTCACCTATCGAGAAGGAAAAAAGTGCCTCGGCGTCTTAAGTAAAGTCGGCCACATATTCACAGGTCGGAGTTTCCCGAGTCGATAACTCCTGAGCTAAACGCTGTTACTACACAAAACGCGGTTGTAGCTGCCTCTCTACATTACTACGATAGAAAAGAGGTGTTATTTGTGTAGTAACAGCGTTTAGCTCAGGAGTTATTGACTCGGGAAACTCCAACCTGTGAATATGTGGCCAACTTCCTGCTCCTTCAGTTCTCTCCAGCGCTGGAAAGCTGATCCTATATTAACACGTCCTACTTCTTGCCTTATCGTAAGTCTTTCTTCTCTTTCTTTCTTTGTTTTTATCCTCCATGTCAATGTTAAAACCGCTTTCTGCTAACGTCACACATGCGCACCGAACACTCTCTCCACCCATATTGACAAGCCCCGCCCCTTTCTGCTCACTGGCTACACGTTTGTTTTGATTTTTGTTTAGTTTGTTGGCCCAATGCAGTTTTCTGAAGCATTTCCCCGAACATCGGAGACCCCACCTTTAATGCAGAAATAATGAAAAATTGTGGAGAAAATTGTGTGTTGGGAGAAAACGGTACATCCGCTTTTTCTTATCTCAGCCTTTTTTTTTTTTTTTCACCGCACACTTGAAAAATTGTATAAAATGAATTTTGATGAATGGTGCATGTCCTTTTTTTTCTCTAGGTCACACTGGATTGTCCATTATCAACCCAATTTGTGTCACACTTACTCAAATACCTGCCCCAACAAACTACACTCAGCGATTGAGTTATAAAAAATAATCCGGCATCTTTAGAGTGTATATATTATAAATGATATCGCTGCTGTGGGCCACATATAAACACCACATTAACATTAACATAAACATTAACACGAATGGATTTTACATGAAGCGCATTGTGCTAACAGCTCCCAGAGCTCAGCGCTGTGTGTCTATGGTCTGATCGCTCCACCTCTGTCTCCATGAAGCAGAATCAACTCCAACTCCATTTAATCCCTCTGACCTGTGAACAGAGATTTGCTGCTACGGTTGTTAACCCGGCTTTTTTATTCCGCACCATGGTGCCAGACACACACCTCGAATCACATGCTGACTGACCACACTGAAGATGTCAGTCCTTACACATGCCACTGCTGCTAGCGTTCATGCCTTTTTAGCCTGAGAGCCAGATCCTACTGTTACTATGTATTTATTTATTTATTTATTTACTTACTTACTTACTCATTTATTGTGTGTGTGTGTTTGTGTGAGTGTGTGTGTGTGTGGGGGGGGTGTCTTGTTACACTCATCGCAATATTCTTCATGCATATCTAGCTGAAATTATATGGGTTGCTTGCCTTGTTTACTTTGGGCTCAGTGGCCTTTGAGGCTTTTATTGTTTATGCTTTAGCCTCATTACCAGGGGCACTAGCAATTCATCAGTCTTACACTACAAAGCTGGCGTTAATAAGGCTTCAGAAGCGGAATCTTCTTTTTTTATGTACGTATTTTCTCAACACGGATACTTATAAATCCACCCTTTCCTCCCTGACATATACAAAGAATCATATTAGCAATCTGGACTAAAATTAATCCTTATAAAATATATACAGTTTCTGTCGCACCGTCAGTGTATTCTGCATTCTTTACCGTTACAGCACGGAGAGATATCTGAATGAATTAGTGCAACACGCGGTGTTCTAAACATGTTCAATAAAAATAAGCGCTCAACATGTTCCAAGTCGAAATAAGCATCTGTGTGTAATCCCAGTTGCTAATGCTGAGACATTCTGCACTGCTGGAAAGAGATGACTTGCTAAACTGTAACAACTCCATTGCATTCGAGCACAGATGGACGTGTCGAGATGAAATCTGAAGATAAACCCTCCATCTGCTGTTCTGCACGCGCTGCGATAAAGAGACAGCGTTTAGTCCTGCGGAGCTGCTAGAGAAGAACGTACAGGTCACACACTGATCCAAAGCACGTCGTCTGACTGAGTTTTACACAGCAGAGCCACTCGCTACTGATGCTTTACCTCAGCATGACAATATTGCTGATCATTATTGAAAGCTAATAGGGACTGAGTAGAATTATGTAAATGAAATCAAGCTTAATGCTTAGTCCTAGCTTTAATCTGAATTTGTATATGGTGGTGTTTTCAAGACGACTGAAGTGAAAGAAGGATGATGGCATTAGTAGAGGACATACTGTACCTCTGGGCATGTATATCAAGTCTCATTGCTTTTTGTTTTACATGTATGTAGCTAATAATAACTATTTTGTCCATACCTTTAAATCTAGTCCACTGTAAACATTTCAAACAAGCAATAAATAAAATATCCAAGCAATTTGTCTGAATCTATGTGAAATTAACGGATGCCAACATTGGTGTTACAGACATTATTATTACCAACATTTTGCCAAAACAACATTTGGACAGGGGGACACGGTGGCTTAGTGGTTTGCACGTTTGCCTCACACCTCTAGTGTGAGGGGTTTGATTCCTGCCTCAACCTTGTGTGTGTGGAGTTTGCATGTTCTCCCCGTGCCTCGGGGGCTTCCTCCGGGTACTCCGGTTTCCTCCCCCGGTCCAAAGACATGCATGGTAGGTTGATTGGCATCTCTGGAAAATTCTCCGTAGTGTGTGAGGGTGTGAGTGAATGAGAGTGTGTGTGCCCTGCGATGGGTTGGTACTCCGTCCAGGGTGTATCCTGCCTCGATGCCCGATGACGCCTGAGATAGGCACAGGCCCCCCGTGACCCGAGGTAGTTCGGAGAAGCCATAGAAAATGAATGATTGAATGAATGAATGAACATTTGGACAGCAATGCGGCGCAAATTGGACAGACCATGATAGTTAATTAGGTGATAATACATTCCATTCTGTATCATAGCACATAAGAGCAAGGTTAAAGTTACAGGAGTCTGAAAGCAGGTAGGAGAATGACAAATAATAAATTGCCTGACTAATTTCTTTTTTTTTTCCATCTATGAAAGACACCAAAACCAAGGCTTAATGATTCAATACAGAGAAGTGTCTAACCTCAACAGTCAAAGTTCTGAAAGCACCTTTCAGTGGCAAGACTTTGAACCTATTAGCCATTAAACACAGCAACTGCTGAAAGCCATATGAAAAGAGCCATGCTAACACCTTTTAGTAGCACTTAATCAAAAAAATACACTCTTCCTTTTTTCTTTTTACAGCCAAGTCTATTTCAGCTCCACACAAGGTCAGGCTAGTTCTCTATGTGTACTGATATTTTTTATGTTAGCTGGACCTCATGTCATATTTATGACATTGAGAAAATGGCATAAAGCAAAGTAATTGCCTTCTATAGAAGGTGAGACTATGTGTAACTTTACGAGCAAAACCTTTAACGATACCCTCGACTGGCATAAAACCCAATTCAGTTCAGTGCGGTTTAATACAATATAATATAAAACAATGGTGTGAAATTTACCTGCATAAGAAAGCATCGGGTGAAACGAAATCATTTACATAGTGTCTGGTGGATACAGTGATTTTATGCTGAATGTTTAAAACAAGCTCTGCAACCTTCTAGTTTTGAATTTTTACAAGTGCTTGTTTATACAGTAGTCCAAATAAGTACTTATTTTTTAGACTATGAACAAACAGATTCAGAGACTATTACGCAAGACAAATCAGCCGAGTTCAGGGGCGGTATACGATAGTGATTTGTAAATTCTGAGTTAGATGAGCAGAAAATCAGCTTAAGAATGTGCATAACCTAATTCTGAACATGTGTATCTTTGGACTTAGGTTGCCAACCCTGAATACGGTCCATTGTGAATCCTGGGGCAAGTACAGGACAGTCTTTATTCAGGGCTATTTTATTTATATAGGGGTTAGCATGTTTACATGTAGCACATCTGGGGTTCAAGTTGTAGTTCCTTCCTCTGCCCTTTGAGTGAAGAGTTTGCTTGTTCTCCCCGTGCTTCAAGAGTTCCCTCTGCGTACTCTAGTTTTCTTCCCAGTCCAAAAAAATTCACTGTAGGCGGATTCGCATATGTAAATTGTCAATAGTTTTTTTCGATTGTGCCTTGCAATGGATTGGCATATTATTTAAAGTGCCCTGCCCCTGCCTGCTCTTACTGTAGTCCCCTGGAATAGGCTTAAGAATAAGAAGTATAGAAAAGTGACGAATGGATGGATGGATGGATGGATGGATGCATGGATGGATACTCTGTTATTACAGCAGAGTTATTACAAGGTACATGTCTACAGCATCCTGGTGAGAATTTCCACTGAAGCAAGGGTGAGTTTTGGGATAAGTTATGGAAGGTATCCATTTTGGTGTACATGGCAACAGATGGGTCACAAGTGCTGAAGCTCCAGTCAGAAGTGGAATATCATGATGAATTAGGCAGGTGAGAGAATGAAGTGTCTAAGGATGCAGCAGCAGGAGTGTATAGACACCTCAGCAGAGAGCATAGAAGCCTTTATTATCACAACAGCTATGATACAGCGTCCCTGGAGCAGGGAGGGTTGAGGCCCTTTCTTAAGGGCCCAGTAGTGGCAGCTTGGCTGTGATACCTGCTCCTCCGATCAACAACCCAGAGTCTTAACCAGTTGAGCCACCACTCCTCCTAATAGAACATATTATTAACTACGCTGTTGCCCAATAGTAATTTAAAGTGGTGTAAAGTGTGATTATAGGGCAGGCAGGTCTCCACCAGGTCAATCTATGACAGTGCAACTAAAAGGATGAGCCAGAAAGTAACAATGGCAATAGGAACCCTGGGACATACAGTAAAACTCCACAGTTCGCTGATTGAACCTGTGAGTGGAGGGATGGCATCGTAAAAAACATCCCGCTCTATAAGGCAGTAAATCCCCAAGATCTGTACTTTAACACCATCCCTGACTTAACAAATCAGTTTGAGACTGTGTCTGAGTCCTGACCTACACCAAGAAAGAAGTTTCATAGCTGGTATTTGTAGTATTTGTTGGGAAAGTTATTTCTACTGCATATCAATAGACCATAGGTTTGTTCAGCCACTGGAATAAAACCATTATTGGTATTTTATATGTAGTTTAAACCAATCCTGTGTGGGAAAATATGGGTATAATCAACTATTCTGTTTCTAGCAGAACATTAAGATTCAGATACTATAGCAATAATCCAGTTACGGTAACAAAAGAATAAATTGGTTGTTCCTGCATCAGGTAACAATATTATATTTCTTAGCTTATCTGTGTTTCAGAGATGTTTTAGAGATCAAAAGTATCCTAGTACTACTACCCACATACTGTACACATGAGCCTATCCAAGTTACTACTGTAGGTAAATAGGATGCTTAATTTGAGTTGCTATAAATTTCTTGACAGTATCATTGTTAACAAAATTATTAGGTGAGCCTTAGAAGTCAAATAGTCATGGAACATAAGTACATAAGTTCAGAAGTTCAGAACATAACACAGCATACAAACAGGGACGATATGGACTACAGTTCCCAGCACATCAGTTAACTGGTACATTCATCATCTCCCGAGATTTAGTCTCACAAACATGTTTGTCATGACACATATGCCCCTTTTCCACCAGAAAGAACCGGGTGCTGGTTCAGAGCTAGCGCTAGTGCTGCTTCACATTTGGTTCCACTGGCGGACCTTCTAAGAACCGTTTGCCTTTCCACCGGCTAGAGAGCCATCACAGCGCCGAGTGTTAATGCTCATTACTGTTAATGCTCATGGCTTCGCGAACCTACATTGGCATCCAAACGCGGCGAATAAAACGTGTACGTACGGCTCCGTGTAATCTGTATAAACGGAGGTGGTAATCGATAAAGTACATAACGTTATTTTATCGTTAACACAGAAAAAAGTTAGCCTTAGCATGTAGCTACCTACTATCATGTGTGCTGATAATGTATCATATCGCAGTAAAGTAAAAGTGTATTAAACATTAGTATACTTAAGGTACATTATCAAGTGCGCTAACAGTAGCCCCGCCCCCAGGTCCTGACGCAAGCGGTTCTTAAGTCTAGACCAGTGACGTTTTGGTGCAACTTAAGAATCACTTTTCCTGGTTCAGAGCCGGTGCTTTGGCGGTCGAAACAGAAAGAACTGGTTCTAAATTAGGCTCTGGCTCCAAACCAGCACTCGAACTGCCTCGGTGGAAAAGGGGCAATAGTTGTAAAGAAAGGTTACCTGAACTTACCATGTCTTTTGTTTGTTGATTGCTAACCAGTTCTTGTATTCTTGTCTCTACCACATTGTACCACATTGTACCACTCTTTGCCTGTTTTTTTTACTTTGACCCACTCTCAGTTTTTGGACCTGTCTTGCTTGATTACTAAACTGCTTAAACTGCATTTACATCCATCTCAGCCTCTGTGGTGTGACAAAGCCAACCTGTCTAGATCTCGCTAGATATTTTTGGATGTGAATAAGTATCATTCCAATCATTCATTCAGGTGTATAGTGTCCACAAATCCTTGCAGTGCTTTAAGAGACACAAATGCCCAAATTATCCAAAACACAATAGACTCCTCAGTGGGCAGACATGATAGCGTTACAGTCTGCATTGTGCAAGCGGAAATTTAGCAATCTGCAGTTTTCTCCATGTTTTAGTAACTCATTCCATGGAAAAAAAAAAAAAGAACAATGCACATAACAATAAGATTTGAGGATCCAATGAATGTTATTTAGAGCTGAAGCATTTAGAGCTCAACATTTAATGGTTTCTCTAGAGCAGGGGTCGGCAACCCGCGGCTCCGGAGCCGCAAGTGGCTCTTTTATCCCTCTGCTGCGGCTCCCTGTAGATTTGGAAAATAAATATTTAATTTAAATTTATTTTATTTTAGTTAGTTAGTTTTTTCTTTTAATGAAATTTTAAGATTATGATGCTCTTGTAACATTAAAATAAACTGTGTTTAATTTTTTTTGTCGGCAAGTTAAAATTTTGATGTCATGAATACGAAGAGGACTCAATTAGATACTGAACATTTTATTTGAAAGTAACCTTTAACCCAGCGTCTTTTTTGTTAAGGTTAGCTCAAAATATTTTTGTTTGCCTGCAGAAATAAAATTTCGTTTACTCGGTAGCAGTTCATTGATTTCATAAATGCAACACACTACAGTTTTTTCTATACTTTCCATATATGCAGTGTTCTCTTCATTTTAGATGTCAAATGGGTTTTGTGGCTCCCTGTGTTTTTTACTGTGGGAAATGAGTCCAAATGGCTCTTTCATAATCTTTCTTAAATAATTAGATGAAGTTAATAAGATAAATTCATAAGATCTTAAGATACATCTGTACTGAGCAGTCACGTTCTTTTTTCTTTTTTTTTTTTAAGGATTCCCTGTCTGCAAAAAAGTTTGAGATCCCCTGCTGAAGCCAATAAAGGTATCTCACAGTGTATCTGAGGCACTGTCAAGGTTTGAATAAGCCATTACCCCCAGGTTAAGATGCTAAACACCCGCTGATGCTCTGTGATCAAGCTCAGTGTGACACTTTTAAGGAGCACAATTCTCCTTTGGGGTGTTGAATTATTCGGCAAGCGCTCAACGAGAAAAGGATGAAGCTGTGGAGTCAAACTTGGGTTAACTACCATACATGGTGCTTTTATGCAACTTAAGCAATTCCTTTCATCCCTAGCGACTCCTCTAAAATCCGAATGGCAGGCGGTTCGCGTCTTTCATGTCACGCCTGGCATGCTTTACACTAAGCTTCCCTTAAATAACATTATCTAATGCGTGCATTACAGTGACGTGACATACGGCTAAGTACGGTGACCCATACTCAGAATTTGTTCTCTGCATTTAACCCATCCAAAGTGCACACACACAGCAGTGAACACACACACACCATGAACACACACCCGGAGCAGTGGGGGGGTTATGCTGCGGCGCCCGGGGAGCAGTTGGGGGGGTTCGGTGCCTTGCTCACGGGCATCTCAGTTGTGGCCGGCCCGAGACTTGAACCCACAACCTTCGAGTTATAAGTCAGACGTTCTAACCATTAGGCCATGACTGCCCCCATTTTGCATATCCCAGGTTATGGGGTCACAGCGCAGGGTCAAGCCATAGGGACGGTGCCACCCGGAGCAGGTGAGTTTAAGGACCTTGCCCAAGGACCCAAAGTTGATGCTCAGCAGCTTGTGGACTCGAACCTCGACCTTCTGATCAAGATCCCAGCGCTTTAACCGCTGGATCATCACATCCTCACGTTAACAAACAATAATTCTCAAAGAAATTCCATATCATTTGGGACAAATTCAATGACAGCATGATCCAAAATGCATTCTGCATTCAGGATGTTTTTTCATTTCTGAGAAGGTGTTTATTATATTTAATAACTCTGATAGCTTTAAATCACAGGTTTGCATTAACGCATCCAATCTAATATGTGATTGTTTCTATAGTAACAACATACAAAGGGCAATAGATGTTCCACGACGCTCATTTTATAGCACGTCGGCTAGTCGCTAGCGAGGCCGCGTTCGTACATTCCTGTTAAAGGAGCTTCTGTTTAAACTGGTTGTCCTTTTTTCTTTTCATATTTATTTGAGAAGCTTTAGTATTTTAAGTCAAGACTTCTCGGGTCACGTGGAGCCTGTGCCTATCTCGGGCGTCATCGGGCATCGAGGCAGGATACCCCCTGGACGGAGTGCCAACCCATCGCAGGGCACACACACACACTCTCATTCACTCACGCACACACACACTACGGACAATTTTCCAGAGATGCCAATCAACCTACCATGCATGTCTTTGGACCGGGGGAGGAAACCGGAGTACATTGGAAGCTTATCTGGTTTATTTAACACATTGTTAGTTACGAATTATTTTATTGTAATGGTCATGATAGAGTAGTAATCCAGAATTTTCTATTTTTGGTCTTGTTAATTAACGCATTAAATAATGTAACGTAACGTAAAGCGTCATACTGTATTCGATCTCATCCGAAATAAGGTTTTATTTAGGAAATTAGGAATATTTGCACCAAATCAGCCATGTGAATAACGTTAAGATCCGGAGGCATAATAAAACAGGAAGCATGGTGAGAAGGTGTTAAGTGTGTGTATTAATAGCCTGGCAGTCTTTGAGTGGAAACACTCTGGACGCTGTATTATATTATCCAGATGACAATTACAATGACAAATTAGACTTACCAGTGTGCATCACTGGAACAATGGAGGAAATGAGCTGTTGCCACATTGCAGCTCCTCAAACATCTTTATGCTCTGAAAAATAGCTGACAGAAAATCTCTTAACCCTGAGTAGATTGTGAATAATCAAATTTTATGTGTATGTGGAATGCGGTTGTGCATCAGTGGCCATTTTGCCACACGCTCAGAACTAAATTAAGAAGGTTTTATTGGTAATAAAATATTGTGGTGCTCTCTAAAATGTTATTCTAATCTAATATAGAGCTTAAGATTCCTTGGTTGAATGTGACAAACATTTAATTGGTTGCACTCAGGGAGTGTGCATTATTCATCTCCCTAACACTGTGTGCAGTTTTGTGCAGGAGCAGCTAAAGGTTGATAAAACATCCCTCGCAGAAAGATGAGACACACAGCGCCTGGCAAATGGCTCCAATTTTGTGGTTGAAAATAGATATGGATGAATAACTAAATGTCTGGCACCATTTTTCTCGCCGTGACAGTGCTCCCTCTGGGCTTTTTTTTTTTTTTCCCCTCTCCTCCATGCTCTGTTCAACCTTTTTAGAGGTGGGAAATCCATTGAATTTCAATTTCTCCTTCTGTAGGGAAGGAACACCCTAAGGGTAGAAGATTTGACACGAGTACATTCTAGGAACGAAATGATATCTCTATCAGGCTCGGAGAGATCTCACACAGGACAGGAGAGACTCACAAACACCTCCGGAAATATTTTGAGGAACTAGATATGAAAATGCTGGCAAGGTTTCAGAAATATAAAATATGGAAATTGAGGTTACCCACTCGCTTTGAGACGAAAGATAAAAGGAGAAACGTGGATGTCACCGAGCATGTCATGCGTGTTTGCGTTGTTAGACTAGAGCTAATGTAATTCAGATTTCCATCTCATCCATACGTATGTGATTTTGTTTAAAAGCTTCATTTTTATAGCTCTGTTTAAATAACTACATCTACATACTGTATACAGCGTTTCTGAAAAATGTCCAAAACCTAAGTGCTCATTACCATGTTTAGAAGCCACTGCTATTATTTTTCTTCCCATGTGAGAGTGTGTGTGTGTGTGTGTGTGTGTGTGTGTGTGTGTGTGTGTGTGTGTGTGTGTGTGTGTGTGTGTGTGTGTGTGTGTGTGTGTGTGTGTGTGTGTGCTGCTCTGTATTCCTGTTAATTAGTCTGGGTTGTGTTTCATACTGCAGGTATATAACGTGGTAGTGAATAGACGGGCTGCTGCTTTCCAGCTTCCTCATCGAAGTTTGCTAATGAGCTCATCATTTGCTTCTCCAGAGTTTGGGGGAAATATCATGTGCAAAACATCAACACAGAAAAGAGAACCAGGTTTTCGTTCCAGAATCCAAACTCAAAAAATGACATTTTTCATTTTAAATTTACATGAAACGCATTAGCCGGTTTCATCCTCCGGACTCCGGTGTAAATTTAACGTCCAGACGATTAACCATAAAATTTGACATCACAATCAATGATGCAAAACAATTATATAATCCAGTGTATCAGAACTTGGTCATGAAGATCTTCAGGACCGATTCAGGAGAGCCCTGGCCGTGTAAGTCAACGAGACAGGGACCACTGAGAAAGGTCAGACCACACGTAATCATAGCTAATTAAAATGCTTCAATGAGATGGAAATTTGAAATTTATAACCAGTCATTAAATCTAGGAAGACAGTGCTAATTGGACATTAGCACCCTATAACTCACTGCTGGAATAATTGTCATTTTCAATTGCTTTCATAAGCCGTTATTAGTGTGGAGCAGGTCAAGTGATTTACAAATGAGACACGACCGTGTACACGAGGTGAGATATGGGTAGGCCGTGATGTGAGAATGTACGTAATTATTGCAGTCTGAGGGAAAATTTGGAGGCGAATATGTGGTTATTACAGTATATCAACACGACAATAGCTACTGAATAGAAATTAATAAAGGATTTTCGCCCATGTTTGTGGGTGAAGTCAGATGGAATAATGTAAGACAAGTCGCTGAGTTTATCTATCTGTATTGAACCAGCTTGGGGTCAGATCTAGACACCAGTGGACTTCTCATTGGATATCTCATTAGGCTACTGTTTGGAAGGTTAAGAGCTCAAATCCCACTTCAGCAAGTCACTTAATGTTCATACGGATCCTGAACTGTAAGAAGTTTCACAGCTTCAGTTAAATGAAATAAATCACCAACAACAGCAACACAACCAGGCCTCACACTACTGGAGGCGGAGACAGAGTTTCCTCTAAATAAAAAAATATATAAAAAATATTGGTTGTTATTTTTCCTTTAAAAAAACAGTAGTTGATTGAATGCACATCCATCCATCCATTCATTTTCCATACTGTTTATCTTACAAAGCAGGAAACCTGGAGTCTATACCAGGGGACTCCCAGTCAGACGACACCTTGGACAGGATTCCAATACGTCGCAGGGTACAGAGATGCCAATTTTGCCAGATTAGAGATGCCATTCATTCTATAATGCAAGTCTTGGATAATGGACTGGGGAGAAAACCAGCAAAACCTTTATGAATCCTTGAGGAACCAGAAAAAAAACATACAAACTCAGCATACAGCAGTTTGTGTTAACTCTTCAAGATACCATTCCAACATTGATATAGTAAAAAAAAAATCTCTCTCTAACAACTTGATTAGAAAGAATAGAAAGTAAATGTTAATTTTCTTAAGCTGTCAGAGCTATATGCTATAGCCAAGAGCAATAAGAAAAAAAATGGTAATATACTGTATACATATATATTTTGTCTGTTTGCTGAAGTTCAGTTTTTCTTCACACAGACAAATAAACAGTATAATATACAATGAATAAATGAATATGTGACTCAGTTATACTCTCTCTCTTTTTTTTTTTTTTAGTTTTTTTTATGAATGTACATACTGTTATTCCAAGTTCACCTGATATAACACTGAATGGGGTGTGATCTCAAACTGTTAGCTTAATCAAATCAACAAATTAGCGAGCTAAAAAGCCCCACAAGATGAATGTAATTTGAAAACATTGCCCTTCACTCAATGTTAATTATTACCTGAGAAGTTGCGATGCAAGAAACATGAGCTGTCTGAAGACAGAAGACAGCATGCACAAAAATTTTGCTGTCAGATTTTTTTAACCATAAGATTTTTTTTTCCAGCATGACAAGTCGATATCGGCTTCTGGTAATCACAGCCTTGCTTCCTGTGGCAAAATTCTTGTTAGTAACAACCTCTAGGTTACAGTGTTAGCTGTGTCTGTGTGTGACATTACTTCAGAACATGAGACGTTACAGCATAATCACATCTTTATCTCTTCCTGCATCTTGACAACTGTAATTAGGGTTCCCTTTGGCTGGGATCTGTCACTACTATGTGCGTTTACTTTCCGGTAGTCTGTTTCGATAATACTTTGTGACACGGTTGCCTAGCGTGAGGATAGTCACTCGAGACAGAGTTATAATTTAGCCCTGGAGGGATTGTTTGTTTTTACGTGTGTGTGTGAGCAGACCCAGAACTGTGTGAAGTGCTTTGGGTGAAAGTAGCATGCTTAATGCTGGAGGGCCTGCATCATCTGCCAAACCTGTCTGAAGGGTAGACGCCGCGCTAGCACATTAGCACGATGTTGTCATTTATTTTCCTCTCTGTAGCCGTTCGGTTTCCGTCCTGATGAGGCACCTGGTGTAGCCGATAAGCTTGATTATGGTTCTCCAGGCATGAGTGATTGCGCTTTACTCTGCCCCAGGCACACATGCTGTTGTTTTTACATTCTGGCAGCTGTCCAGCTTGTCACCGGTTTCGTTGTCTGTGACTCCAGGCACTCTGATGCTCCCTGCAAGGCCAGGCATCACATATGCCATCTCTCTATTTATGTTTCTCTATTTCATTTTCTTTTCTGTCTTCCACTCTCGCGCTAAGGATTTGGTTCCCTGCATTGTGTACAGCATGATGACCCTCGACAGACTCATCCTCAGCACAAACCACCAGCCATGAATGTTATCCTGCATATGTAATGAAACGGCAGCAGATGGCTTTGCCTCAAACAGCAATATTTTCTTTATTTTCGGTCTACGTCTGAATACATTGCATTTTGTTGCATTCCTCTTGCTTTACCAGATAAATCCCTGAATAAGCAAAGCCATCTGTTGCTATTTTATTAGATATGCGGTACAGTATTCGTTCGAATTGCGGCTGACATCGTGCTCTTTGAACAGACAGTCTCTGGAAAACACATTGCTAGCCATATTGCTGTTTAATTAGCCTTATTAAAATGCATTTTAAGCTTCAGCATAAAAGAAGCCAAAAAATGGGATACTGCTTTTTGATTAGATTTTCTGAAAAAAAAAAAATATATATATATTTTATTTTATTTTATTTTATTTTATTTTATTTTATTTTTTACTATCAATTCTATATTTTCCCACCAATACAATGTTTATTCACATATATTCATGGTTCAAAATTTACATCACCCACTGCAGAGGGAACGTTACTCATATTTAGAGTTGATTTATGCAGGAAATTAACAGATTACAGTTTTTAGTTCAGTCCTCAAAGGTTGCCAGATTCCACAGAATAAAGCATCTAAAATGGAGGTTTTTAATAGCATCTAGCCACCGGGTTTAAACACAAGCGTTCGACAAGCGTACGTGGGATAGAAAATGCGAACCGAAGAAGCAGATCACGTTTATTCGTGCTTCGTTTGAAGATGTTAAAGAGGAAATGATCCGATAATCGGACTGCTCAATGTTAGAATCACTTCATGGTGTTGCCGTTATAAAGTAGGAGTTTTAGATGAACAACAACCGGAAACGCAAACAGAACGAGTGTCTCATTAGAGAGGGTTTGGTTGTTTGTATAGCAAAACAGTAGACTGTCATGCAGAGACTTTTCTCTGAAGAACTGCAGGATTTGCAGAAATTGTAAAAAAAAAAAAAAAAAAAAAGAAATTTGCCAGTCAGAAGCAGTCAGAACTGCTTTCTAGAAAATTAGTTAAATCCCAAATCTATCTGTTTGATCTGATATCACAACATCAAGGAAGTAACTAGCGATCCCACTCATCACGTTCACATCGAACTTCTTTTGTTTCTTCGTTCTGCAGCGAAATGTCACATAATGTGCGAGACGCCACCCACACATGACTCTCCGATTGATAGCTGAAAGATTTGGGTCACATCTAGGAAAGGAATATTAGTTATGAGAAATTTGGAGGAAAATATCACAAGCACATGAGCAACCTCCAACTGTTCCTCTCATGTTAATGATGTAGCTGTGGTACAAACGGCACCACAACAAATCCTGAAGTATGAAGCAGACTTTAGGCAGATCTATGAACTTTCAAGAGTAGCAAGGAAACTGATTTGTTTACTGGGTGCAAAGGTGTGCACACACACACACACACACACACACACACACACACACACACACACACACACACACACACACACACACACACACACACACACACACACACACACACACAGACTGAAGGTAGCCCGAGTGCAGATGTTGAGCTCGTTATCTCTGGCAGAGTGCACATTCTCCCTGAGGCCATGTTCACTGGGGTCCAGCCAGGTGGAGTTCCTCCGGCTGAGACACTCTGCTTTGCTTTTTCCTTCTCTCTCTCTCTCTCGTTCTCTCTCTCTCTCTCTCTCTCTCTCTCTCTCTCTCTCTCTCTCTCTCTCTCTCTCTCTCTCTCTCATATTTTGTTATTCCCCACAGCCCAACATTTTCACCATCTGACAAGGTCCTTTTGCTCCTCAACCTTCTTTCATCTTCTCTTCTTCTCAAGGCGCTATTTCCTCACGTTCTCTCCCGTCATAATAACTTCACCTGAATCTCATCATCCATATCTCTAGATTCTCGTCCTCTCTCTCCCTTCTCTCTTCGCTCGCTCCCCATCTCTTGGCTTGTTGCTCACAGCAAAATTTCTCTCGAGTGGGGCTTTCTGCACGGAGGTGTAGAGGTGACTGGGAGCTAAAAGCAAGGCTTTGTTTTCTTGCTGTCCTTTCTAACATTCTCACTGTTTCATCTCAGACAATGTTTGCAGCCCAGAAGCTTAGGTACTGTGTGTGCTTCTGTCTGTATGTCTGTGTGTCTGTGTGTCTGTGTGTCTGTCTGTGTGTCTGTGTGTCTGTCTGTCTGTCTGTCTGTGAAATGCCCTTTCTCTCTCACATCATTGTGGTTCTGTTTTCTTGACTATCAGCCTATCAGGACTTTGTCACACCTCCTTCTGAACATCTGGCTTAGCTCCAGCACACATATAATCAGATCAGGAGACTGAAGATAATTCTTTAAAACCTGCTCATCCCCCTTAACCCCTTTATGCCTTGGCCCCCTTTTGCAGGTTTTTCGCCTACATGACCTACCCAACAAAAAGTGGTACAGCTCCCACATACTTTGACACACAGGGGTGAGCCTGGTCTCTTTGGAAAGAAGAGATTCTCTAGGCAAAGTTACAGAGGCTAGAATGGAAGGTTTTCATTTCCGCCTGGGTTGTTTACCTGATAAACTGATTAATCTTATTTTTCTGGAACATGTTAGGGACCAAACCAACAACTGAGAGTTTCACCAAAAAAAAATTCAAGTCAAAAGACCCAAAAATGGCTTCAATAAAAATATTTTTCTACGGACATGGTCGTCTGGTGCAGCGTTTTTGTGTACTTGTTTACTGTATAACTTTGAATTAAAAGACTGCATGCTCAGTTTAAAAGGCCTAAAACAAGCAGAGACTCTCTGTCTACTACTCTGGTGTGAAAACAGGCCTGTAACTTGACACCCTGAGCTGTGAGAGGGACAAAAGGTCAGGGATTACGCAAGAATTCTTCTGCGCAGCTTTTTCACGCAGATCCAGGCAGCAGAGAGGGGGGTTGCAGCATATCGTTGGATTCGTCTGCTTATTGGCTAAAGAGCTGTATAGGTCCCGGCCCATTTCATTGCTATTGGAAGGAGTAATTGTCAGTCAAAGGCGGGCTCCCAAAAATGATATCATGACATCATTGGCTTCCCAGCCGTCTATCTCTGCAATACAAGCACCGATTGGCTCAAATGAGGGCTTATTTGATTCGTTAGGACCTGGGCGATAAATATGACGTAAATTTAGAATTTTTAAATTTTTGAATACCCCAATGAGAAGTTAGAGCGGCAAAACAAGATAATGGCGCACTACTGTTTCCAGTTTTCGGAACACAAACGGAATATTTGCGGCGCGACCAAAGCGTTTTGGATTAAAAAGCTTACAGATTCCAGTTCCTTGGACCTGTGTGGATTTTTGTGGAATATTTGTTTTGGAATATATTACCCCAGTGAAGAAAGGGAAGCGTCTAAAGGTAAGGGAAAAACCGGTCTAGCGCCACCTAGGTCAGTTTTGTCCAAATTTCTTTTCTAATAGTATGAAGGCTGTGAATCATATTATGCTTTGTGTGTGGGCTTAAAAGAATCTTGAGAGTATAGACTTTACTAGGTAAATAGGTTTTTTCGTGTTTTTGGAGGATTTGATGCTTTAAAGATGAAATTAAGCTTTTTTCTGGGTCATCCCCTAGTAGTCACTTTGACTTCCGTGCCGTGCACTGCACGGCGACCCGTAATTAATAAGAACAGCAACTAGGTATCAAAATAAAAAAAACAAACAACTCTATGACTTTCATCCTGTAAACTAGCATTATCTAGCCACGGTTAGCATAAATTAATCCCAGTTTCTGTTAATTCTGCACAAAATTACTGTACAATAGCTAGCTAGGTAATGCTATGGCATCTGCCAAATGCTGTTAGTTTAAATGTAAAAATGAGGCAGAAATACAACACACACACACACACACACACACACACACACACACACACACACACACACACACACACATTTGAGGAAACCATAGAAGCAAGAGATGAATGAATTGATGAATTGCATGTCAATGATGCATGTCACATGAATTGCATGTCAATGATCACACAATAATATATATATATATATATTTAATATTTTTTACTTTGTTTTAGATGCATTTGCACACTTTTTTTTACTGGCAGATCATTTTGCTTCCTCTGGAATAATAAAATGAGTAAAATTGGACAAATTATCTGCTTAGAGAACAAAACTTCAAGCTTCAAACAATAATAATCATTTATTTGTTTTACTGTAGCTGTCTAATAGAAAACGGTAGAAAGGTTATAAAGTATATAGTCTATATAGAGAATATAGTCTATACTGTATTGACTATAGACAAGATAATTCAGACTTAATAAATATTATTAATAAAAAACTTAATAATATTACAATTCAGGTGAGCAAATTAACGAGCGCTGAATAAAATTTGACAGAAATTTCCAGAATTTTAACTGTTAGCTCAGTTGATTCAGTGTGTTATTGGCCAAATTTGCCTCCCACATTCTTTCGAATTCATTAAACCTACATGATTCTATTCAAAGGTCTTTCCTATTGTGAAGGTTAAGTGCAGGATTAGAGAAATTCGTAGATTTTCTAACGAGTTAATTCATCTGAATTTGAAAGAAATCTGACTGTATTGCTCTTTCTGATCCAGTGTAACTTCCTTGTTGGTCCAGACACCTGTAATAAATCCGGATGTTATAAGCAGTATTAAAAGTCACAGAGGTTACAGTATATGTGCTATTCTATGACAGAGTGTGTATATAATATTGCATTAGGAGAAATCGCGCAGAAATAAGATAAACGAGGGAATAATTCCTTTCCTGCGCGACAGTGACAGCTCTCATCCATAAAGACAATCTCGTCCTTTACAAAGAATCTTTTATAGCTCCGTTCCTGGAGGACCACGGCCAATCTAGTTAACCTCCTAACCTCTGTGTAATTCAACGCTTAGCGGAAGAGAGAGTGTGAAATTGGAGATTTGGCAAATGAAACATGTTTTGACAGTGGTAAAATCATCAGTGTAACATACACCCCTCTCTCTCTCTCTCTCTCTCTCTCTCTCTCTCTCTCTCTCTCTCTCTCTCTCTCTCTCTCTCTCTATCAGTCTCTGCTTCTAAAAGAACAAGAACTTTAATGGAGATGATTGTGATAATTGCATACTAACATATTTTAAGAATTAAATACTCCTGGTATGCAGCTGATTGCTAATAAGGAGGAACTGGAAAGTGATTGTGTTTTTTTTTTTTTTTTTTTTTTGCATTTGAGCAGAATTGCTTTATCGTTGTTTTGAGTAAGCTGCTTTATGTCATTGTGGAAATGTTCGATTAAAAAAAATAAGACTTTATTATAATTTATTCATTATTTTTCTCTCTCTAACAGTATTGAATAAATAAAATAGAAGTACAAAAATATGAAAATACCTATACATTTAATAAACCTTATCTATCTATCTATCTATCTATCTATCTATCTATCTATCTATCTATCTAGATCATGTCTATTTTATTGCAAATTCTCTTCACATTTTATTTAATTCTTTTTTATGACACAAATACTTTAAAAAAAAAAAGCCTTTCAGTGCACATGAATGTGAACAGTAAAATAAGTTATTTTAACAAAGCTATAAAGTTATAGAGCCTTCAGACAGTATCATGTACTGTATCCAATTATTTATATACATTTAAAAGAAATATATATATATATATATATATATATATATATATATATATATCTGTGCACTATTCTAATAACATTTCTGCACAACCTCCAACGTTTGTAAGGCAGACACTCTGTAAAAGAGTCGTAAAAGAAAGACGAAGAGAAGTAGAAGAGGATACTTTTAGAGTGATGACTGTTTCTAGCCGTTCGCACGTGTAATTGTAACGTGTAATGCAACGATGTAAACAAGTGAATAAAACGGTGCACGTGTCATTCTTTAATTAGATAAAAGTTGGATATTAATAATGAATGAAATACCCTGTATAAGGGACTTTAGAATGCGATGGAATGCTATACAGATATAACGTAGAAATAAAAAATAAATATAGCTATAAAAAGGTTAACAAAAAAATTGTAATCACTTGCAAATTGCAGAGATGTTACAGAATTAAACAGTCTTTTGGAAGTGTTGTCATAGGAAAATAATCCACTTCAGCTTGGTTGCTTTGTATTGGGTGACATCACATGGCCGATTGCATCATTCTAGAACAATTATCAGACCGTATCTGACATTATTCACAATAACGCTCTCTGGTGTTTATAACAGTTTATAATCACACCCTCCAGTGTCGCCCAAATGAGAATGAGATTCACTTAAGGTTTCTCAAGGGAGTTTTTCCTTTTTGTTTACCTTCTGCTCTATGTTTGTTTATGTTCTGTAAAGCTGCTTTGAGACAATGTCTATTGTAAAAAGTGCTATACAAATAAAATTGAATTGAATTGAACCACAGTCACCTCAGACACCTCAGGCTTGTTCATTGGGGATAAATACAAACACTTTTAAATATAAGTCTAATATTAATCTTGAACTTTTTGTATTGTATTCATTATGTTGGCTTTGTTGTTGAACATAGACATGTGACATATCAAAACACTGCCTCACGTGTATCCTGCTCACGTCACGTGACGTCACGTGATGTCACGTGAAAATAAAAAATTAGCACAACATGGACAATTGACATACTGTATCAAAACAATCAGCCCAATATGGGGAACTTCCTCAGGAGTATTTGGATGATGTCACATGCGTTTCTCCGCTTACCTCCAAATGTTTTGGCAACCTAGCTTTCTGTCCACTTGCCTTCAAAAGCAACACTAACCCTTATGTCCACTTGCCTCCAAAAAGCACCATCCGTTGTGAATACTTGCATCGTCAAAGCCAACATCAAAGTTTGTTCCGACGAACTTTACAAATCTAGTTATGTTTACAGTATATAAAAATGTACTGTATCTTAACATTTACTGTATATATTATTTATTATATTAAATATATTATATATTATTATATTAAATATATGTATTTATTATTTATTATTCTGAATTGAAATTGAAATTGAACCTATAACATGATTGAACCTATACGACAGGATTATTATCCTTTACACAAACTTAATACTCAGGATTCCTCATAAGTTATTCAGTTTGTATACAGAAGTAAAAGATTCTGAACTTTTGAGTGGATAGTACATATCTTTAGGCTCCCAGAACAGTAGCCATCATGCTACATTGTCCTCCTGATATAATATACAGTTGTTCACATTACAGCAGATTTATTAGATCCACAGAGAAAATAAATCACAGCCGAAACCAGGCCAAAACTCGCTGCTTGCACGACTCTCTAATCCTAATCCTTTTCTGTTCTAATTTCACACGACTTTTATCCTCCTTTGTGTTTGTAAAATGAACTAATTAGCCCTCATGTTGACGTCCAGCAGGACAGAAGGGCGGCCGTGCTAGCATCACCATATGAAACTTCTTTGTTGTTGAAGATATTTTACAGTTGTAATTTATAAAGCTATAAGTTACTCAACATTTAAAAAGCTAAGCTCCACCCAAAACTCTGTTTAGATAAAGTAGTTGCTAAAAAAGGCTAAATTAAGCTAGCTAAGCTACATGTGAACCTCTGTTTTGATAAAGTACATGATAAAAAAAGGTATATTAGACCTAAAAAGATACATCCAAAGCCATATTTTGTGAAAGTAATGACAAAAAAACCCATCCAAACCTCTATTTTAATAAACACTAAAAAGGCCAATTAAACTAGATAAGCTACATCCAAACCAACATTTTGTGAAAATTGTAACTAAAAAAAAGCTAAATTAAAATAGCTAAGCTACACAAAAACCTTCTTTGCTCTTAGCTAAAATAGATTGAAAGAAATAGTTACATTTGGATGTTTAACATGATTTTGCTGGTTAGTACAGTATGTAGCTGAGGTTAGAAATCTTCATAAGGTGTGTTTTTTCTTCTTCTTCCCATTAACACTATTAAATCTCAATACGCAATGCTGTCAGTCAAGATCACCTTCTTATCCAGGTGATGATACGGTTATGGCTGTTGATCCTGGCTTTAATTAGTTTAGAAACAAACGTGAATCCTTTGCTGTGTGTGTATATATGTGTGTGTGTGTGTGTGTGTGTGTGTGTGTGTATGTATGTATGTATGTATGTATGTATGTATGTATGTATGTATGTATATATATATATATATATATATATATATATATATATATACATAAATATATATATATATATATATAAAAACATATATATAAATAAATATATGTATATATATATATGTAAGCAAATTACAGTTTGAATACAACACCAGAAGTAGAGTATGTATGTCATAGTTATATGGTAGATCGAATAGTTTTATTGGAACATGATGTGTAGATGCAATTGTGTGTGTGTGTGTGTGTTTGTGTGTGTGTGTATGTAATGCATTGAATGATGCTTTAGAGGTATTCATTGCCATATTCAATACAAAAGCGTCTCTTAACACACAAACTCTATTTTTGGACAATGTACTGTACTATATACACAATGCACACTGCTTAAATTGTATATTTATCCTGTAGTGGTGTGTATTGTCTCTTCACACTGTCTGTCGATAAAGTGCACACGATGCACTTTATGTTGCTAGGAGAACTAACCTTAAATCCTCAGCTCTGTGTTGTTTACATTTACATTTTTTACATTTACAGCATTTGGCAGATGTCCTTAAATCTCTAACATTGAATACATTAATGCTGGTTCACTAGGTTACATACAGTACAGGACTGTTTAATGTAGCACCACTGTCCTAGAAACGCTGTTTCATTTCACTGTGTACTGCATCAGTTATATACGGTTGAAATGACAATAGAAAGAAGTTATAAAGCTGTTATGGCTGTGTTTTTTCAAGTCAAGTCAAGAAGCTTTTATTGCACGTGACCAACGCAGCAGATCATCACAAACACCCATGGAGCAAACAATACATATATTATACATGTGTGTTTTAATCTGAATCTAATGACTAAAACACTTTGCATTCTGAACCTGAGTGAGTTGCTTTCACGTTCAAGAGAATCGTTTGGTAGTGCAACAGAACTCACAACACATCCTCCAGCTAGTCTCAGGTTCGGTACCGAGCCTCACTTCCTAGTCCACGTGACAGCTTTTATGTTGCATTGTCACATTTTTCATGCTACACTTTCAGAATAAACTGCGTGTGAAAGCTTTCTCTGATGTACAACGATCCTGGTATTCTCCAGACATGTCTGTGAAAGCTGAGGTGCATCTATATGTGCTTAGATTCATTAAAAGAATGAACACAATTTGTGTTTGGTTTGTACATCCGTCTTTTGGTCATGTATTTTCAAGGCTGTGAATTAAATCAAAGCCTGCACATTCATATCTGAGACTGTATATCATAACAGGTCATGTGAAACAGTCCCTCCAGGATTTTTTTTGATTTGTTAATGATTTTTTTGTGTAAACTACATGAATTGGTCAACTCACAAGCACGGGAGTCTCCTAAAAGTGACGACACATAAGTCACTTTCTAGGAGTGCTGTACTCATGAACATGACTTGAACGTGTGTCTCGGTCAAACCTGCAGAATGGTCTGGATCAGAGCCTCATATGGTGTCTGTCTGGAAATCCATCTTTCTGAAAAGAAATAGACTTTGTGCTCTTCTGGGCTGATAAGGATGACTTAGGCTCCTGATGCTCTCCTGCAGTGAGCTGTTGCCTTCCCCTGTGTTGTTGAACATTTCTCTAGCAGGCTGATGTATTATTCATCCCAACAGGTTAGCAGCAGGATTAGTGCTGCCAGTGCCAGTTTTCTCTCTGTCCACAGCAATGCGCCTGAGGCTTAATGATGCAGAAAAGCCGCAATTCCTAATGGGAGGAGAGCAGCTGCACGGCAGCCTCAGGCCCAGAAAAACTCCACCTTGCTGGCTCTTTGTTTTATTTTAATCACCAATCAGGGAGCTGAAGAGCTCATACTGATGTGCCATGCTTATCTTTTATCTCCCAATAAAATTTCTCTCCTGACAGAATCAGCACCAAGAACTCTGAGATCCAGACCTTTAATGCACTTCATGAGCAGGATTCGTATAGATAATCATGCTTTGAGATAATAATAATAATAATAATAATAATAATAATAATAATAATAATAATAGAAACCCCTATAAAGATAATAACCATGCCTAGAGGTTTGTGTTCTGATTATTTACAACATTTGCCACCTTAGGAAAGAAAAAAATTCACGTTGTTCCTGGTGTAATATGATTTCACTAAAGTAATCTGATGCCAGATGGCATTTATGGCATTTCTGCTAGCAGGGTGGCATCACTGCACTGGGCCTTGTTGTATTAAAGAGCTGATGGGCTTCGTGACAGCTCACATCAATCATAATGGATGGCCCAAATTTGATGCGTCCCTTGAGCCAGCTTTAACTGAAACATCAGCATATTCCAGTGGAGAATTACAGAGTGGCTGCGGAGCAAATCGCCAGGACGTCCTTTAATGATGTTTTCTGTACGGCTTAATTGAAATCTGCAACACAAATGTGATGTAACGTAGGCTAGTCCAGAAAAAAAAAACAAACAAAAAAAAAAGCTGACACGAGGGAAAACTATGATGCATAAATCAGAACTTTTTGGCTCAGATCATTAGACGTAAGACAGATTAGCATTTAGGAGCCAAGAGTCGCCTTGATTATTTAGAGCTGGATTAGAAAAACAGATGGTTCCTTTCTTAATTTTTTGGAAACAATGGTATGGAAACCTTCTTAAAAATTCTGCAAGTATACAATCATTTATCTCACATTTAACCTTCACACGCATCACAACAATCTGCCGTATGAGCAAAGCTGTTAAAAAGTGTATACTCTGAAACTTGGGCTACAATGTGACTGCTTGTGCTACTGAATGGTATTTGCTCTTCTGTATCTCAGTTATGGTCATGGTGGAAGTGGAGCCACGGCCAGGATCACTGCACATGTGGGAATACACGCAGGATGGGATGCCGGTCCGACGCCGGACACGCGTTCCCCCTTGGGTACAATGTTGCATAGTCTATCAGCTTACAGGCATCTCTTTGGAGGTGTGAGGGAACCTGAGAACCCAGAGGAACCCACGGAGGACATTCCAAACTCCACACTGACGGTAACACAGACCCAGGGTTAAGCATTTCTATATAACAAATTTTAACTAAATGTTTCATTTGTTGCATGCACAACAATACTTATGTACAAAAAATAGATAGTCGTTACAATAAAAATTGAAATAGAATTAGCAGTATGAGCAAAGGAAAAGCATATAGAACTGAAAAATAAATAAATAAATAAATAAATAAAGCAGAAGTGCACAGAATTCTGTTTTCTGATTGGTCAGAAGGTGTTGATTAAGTTTTCAATGTCAATAACACCAGCTCTGATTTTATCTACAAATCTCAGGTTTATATACAGTACAGTAAATGTTTATATACCGTAAATGTTTATATACAGTGAATGTTTATATCAAGGGCGTCGATTTGGGTAGGGACGGTAGGGACATGTCCCTACCAATATCCAGGGAACACTCAATTGTCCCTAGCAATACTTCGACCATAGTCGTATATATATGGGCAAGTCGTGGCCTAATGGTTAGAGAGTCTGACTTGTAATCCTAAGGTTGTGGGTTCGAGTCTCGGGCCGGCCACAACTGAGGTGCCCTTGAGCAAGGCACCGAACTCTGCAACTGCTCCCCGGGCGCCGCAGCATAAATGGCTGCCCACTGCTCCGGGTGTGCGTTCACAGTGTGTGTGTGTTTACTGCTGTGTGTGTGCACTTTGGATGGGTCAAATGCAGAGAACAAATTCTGAGTTTGGCTCACCATACTTAGCCATATGTCACTTCACTTTTTTATATACATAACCACTGATCTGTGTCTTGTGCTTTTTTACTTATTTCATTTAACATTTATCCAGGAATCATTAAATAAGATGAAAATATTTTACAACGGCATTCTGTAAAAAATAGCGCAACTAGTGGAACACAAACGGTTAACGGATTTACCCCCTGCAATGAATCCCAACTCTGTAACTCACCTCTCTAAAATGATTGGCCTTTGCCTTTTTTGAGTCCCGCCTCTCTAACCCACGTCGCTGTTTGATTGGCTTTGTCTTTCTCGCTAATGTGTTGAGGTCGGAGGCTGCAGCTAGATTCCGTTGTATGAAGCAATATGCAACGTGATTATGTAGGCTACCGGAATGTGAGGAAGAAAGTATTCTTATAACAACAGTTTTCTGCACAAAATACGGGGAATGTTGTCCCCACCAATGTCAAATAAATTATGTCCCCACCAATGTCAAATAAATTATGTCCCCACCAATGTCAAAATCAAACTTTCGCTATTGGTTTATATACAGTAAGTGTTTATATACAGTAAATGTTTATATACAGTAAATGTTTATATACAGTAAATGTTTATATACAGTAAACTGTATCTTTTCTATGGTAACAGCTCACACAGAGAATTAGAGGATGTCACATGGTCTAAACCTTATAATAAATTATTTTTTATCATCATTTAATAAAGAAAAATGTTATAGATTATTGACATACAACACACCACACCGCACCACACCACACCACACCACACCCCAAACACACCCCAACACACCACAACACAACACAACAAATTATTTTATAATTTTAAAAAGAAACGTTATAGATTATTGACATACAACACAACAAATCAAATCACTATACAGCACCACAACACATCACACCAGAACACATCACACCACAACACAACACAACACAACACAACACATAACACACCAGAACACACCACAACACATCACATAACACACAACACATCACACCACTACACTACACAACACCACAACACACCATAACACATCACTAAACAACACACCACATCACATGACATCACATCACTACACAACAACAAATCACATCACATCACTACACAACACCACAACACATTGTGATGAAATTAACCGTTTTGCCAGTTAATTTCATGCTCAAAATCACACATCGTAAACTAAACCCCCAAAACTAATTTTCAAAATACAATAATAAACTAACACAATACACCATGTCAACAAAACACTGCAAACATGTTTCAAAATCAAATAACTATTCAAAACACTAACACATGTTCTCTTCCAACAGGAACATTTAATCAATCATAACACAATGACAAAAAAAAAACAAAACACTATCATCAGCTGAAATGACAGAAACCGCATTATTTTATGTGTCAGGTCTGTCCTTATATGTGTCAGGTCTGTCCTTATATGTGTCAGGACTGTCCTTATATGTGTCAGGACTGTCCTTATATGTGTCAGGACTGTCCTTATATGTGTCAGGTCTGTCCTTATATGTGTCAGGTCTGTCCTTATACAGTATGTGTCAGGTCTGTCCTTATACAGTATGTGTCAGGTCTGTCCTTATATGTGTCAGGTCTGTCCTTATACAGTATGTGTCAGGTCTGTCCTTATATGTGTCAGGTCTGTCCTTATACAGTATGTGTCAGGTCTGCCCTTATACTGTATGTGTCAGGTCTGTCCTTATATGTGTCAGGTCTGTCCTTATACAGTATGTGTCAGGTCTGTCCTTATACAGTATGTGTCAGGTCTGTCCTTATATGTGTCAGGTCTGCCCTTATACTGTATGTGTCAGGTCTGTCCTTATATGTGTCAGGTCTGTCCTTATACAGTATGTGTCAGGTCTGCCCTTATACTGTATGTGTCAGGTCTGTCCTTATATGTGTCAGGTCTGTCCTTATACAGTATGTGTCAGGTCTGTCCTTATACAGTATGTGTCAGGTCTGTCCTTATATGTGTCAGGTCTGCCCTTATACTGTATGTGTCAGGTCTGTCCTTATGTGTCAGGTCTGTCCTTATACAGTATGTGTCAGGTCTGCCCTTATACTGTATGTGTCAGGTCTGTCCTTATATGTGTCAGGTCTGTCCTTATACAGTATGTGTCAGGTCTGCCCTTATACAGTATGTGTCAGGTCTGTCCTTATATGTGTCAGGTCTGTCCTTATACAGTATGTGTCAGGTCTGCCCTTATACTGTATGTGTCAGGTCTGTCCTTATATGTGTCAGGTCTGTCCTTATACAGTATGTGTCAGGTCTGTCCTTATACAGTATGTGTCAGGTCTGTCCTTATATGTGTCAGGTCTGCCCTTATACTGTATGTGTCAGGTCTGTCCTTATATGTGTCAGGTCTGTCCTTATACAGTATGTGTCAGGTCTGCCCTTATACTGTATGTGTCAGGTCTGTCCTTATATGTGTCAGGTCTGTCCTTATACAGTATGTGTCAGGTCTGTCCTTATACAGTATGTGTCAGGTCTGTCCTTATATGTGTCAGGTCTGTCCTTATACAGTATGTGTCAGGTCTGCCCTTATATGTGTCAGGTCTGTCCTTATATGTGTCAGGTCTGTCCTTATATGTGTCAGGTCTGTCCTTATATGTGTCAGGTCTGTCCTTATATGTGTCAGGTCTGTCCTTATACTGTATGTGTCAGGTCTGTCCTTATACTGTATGTGTCAGGTCTGTCCTTATACTGTATGTGTCAGGTCTGTCCTTATACAGTATGTGTCAGGTCTGTCCTTATATGTGTCAGGACTGCCCTTATATGTGTCAGGTCTGTCCTTATACAGTATGTGTCAGGTCTGCCCTTATACTGTATGTGTCAGGACTGTCCTTATATGTGTCAGGACTGTCCTTATATGTGTCAGGTCTGTCCTTATACAGTATGTGTCAGGTCTTTCCTTATATGTGTCAGGTCTTTCCTTATATGTGTCAGGTCTTTCCTTATATGTGTCAGGACTGTCCTTATATGTGTCAGGACTGTCCTTATATGTGTCAGGTCTGCCCTTATACAGTATGTGTCAGGTCTGTCCTTATACTGTATGTGTCAGGTCTGTCCTTATACTGTATGTGTCAGGTCTGTCCTTATACTGTATGTGTCAGGTCTGTCCTTATACTGTATGTGTCAGGTCTGTCCTTATACTGTATGTGTCAGGTCTGTCCTTATACAGTATGTGTCAGGTCTGTCCTTATACAGTATGTGTCAGGTCTGTCCTTATATGTGTCAGGACTGCCCTTATATGTGTCAGGTCTGTCCTTATACAGTATGTGTCAGGTCTGTCCTTATACAGTATGTGTCAGGTCTGTCCTTATACTGTATGTGTCAGGACTGTCCTTATATGTGTCAGGACTGTCCTTATACAGTATGTGTCAGGTCTGTCCTTATACAGTATGTGTCAGGTCTGTCCTTATACAGTATGTGTCGGGTCTGTCCTTATACTGTATGTGTCAGGTCTGTCCTTATACAGTATGTGTCGGGTCTGTCCTTATACGGTATGTGTCGGGTCTGTCCTTATATGGTATGTGTCGGGTCTGTCCTTATACAGTATGTGTCGGGTCTGTCCTTATATGTGTCAGGACTGTCCTTATATGTGTCAGGACTGTCCTTATATGTGTCAGGACTGTCCTTATATGTGTCAGGACTGTCCTTATATGTGTCAGGTCTGTCCTTATACAGTATGTGTCAGGTCTGTCCTTATACTATATGTGTCAGGACTGTCCTTATATGTGTCAGGACTGTCCTTATATGTGTCAGGACTGTCCTTATACAGTATGTGTCGGGTCTGTCCTTATACAGTATGTGTCGGGTCTGTCCTTATACAGTATGTGTCGGGTCTGTCCTTATACAGTATGTGTCGGGTCTGTCCTTATACAGTATGTGTCGGGTCTGTCCTTATACAGTATGTGTCGGGTCTGTCCTTATACAGTATGTGTCAGGACTGTCCTTATACAGTATGTGTCAGGACTGTCCTTATACAGTATGTGTCAGGACTGTCCTTATACAGTATGTGTCAGGACTGTCCTTATATGTGTCAGGACTGTCCTTATATGTGTCAGGACTGTCCTTATATGTGTCAGGACTGTCCTTATATGTGTCAGGTCTGTCCTTATACAGTATGTGTCGGGTCTGTCCTTATACAGTATGTGTCGGGTCTGTCCTTATACAGTATGTGTCAGGACTGTCCTTATATGTGTCAGGACTGTCCTTATATGTGTCAGGACTGTCCTTATATGTGTCAGGTCTGTCCTTATACAGTATGTGTCAGGTCTGTCCTTATACAGTATGTGTCAGGTCTGTCCTTATACTGTATGTGTCAGGTCTGTCCTTATACTGTATGTGTCAGGTCTGTCCTTATACTGTATGTGTCAGGTCTGTCCTTATACTGTATGTGTCAGGTCTGTCCTTATATGTGTCAGGACTGTCCTTATACAGTATGTGTCGGGTCTGTCCTTATACTGTATGTGTCAGGTCTGTCCTTATACTGTATGTGTCAGGTCTGTCCTTATACAGTATGTGTCAGGACTGTCCTTATATGTGTCAGGACTGTCCTTATATGTGTCAGGACTGTCCTTATGCATCCAGGAGGGACATTTGGTCAAGCGGACGATCGTCAAAAACCTTCCATCTCCAGGCTGAGGGACAAAATACAGTTACATATTAGAGACCGGAGACATAGTCACGCTAATAGAATAAATTATTATAAAAATATTTACACTTTGCTGTAGGAGAAGCAATATCCTACCTGTTGGTTTCTCTGAAAATGCGGACAACAGATGCCACTGTGTCCCGGCTGAGATTTGGCTGTACTTGTTCACCAGACTCTCTGTATGATAGTAGCTCTTATTTGATCAGTTACCCTAGCTCTGGTCCTTCTCGGAGCGCCATCACGCATTCTAACTCCTCTTCCCTTGTCCTTGTCCTTGCCCCACTCCTCTCCCTTGTCCTTGTCCTTGCCCCACTCCTCTTCCCTTGTCCTTGTCCTTGCCCCACTCCTCTCCCTTGTCCTTGCCCCACTTCTCTCCCTTGTCCTGGTGCTTGTCCTCTTCCTCCTCATGCAGGCATTTTCTTTCTTTCTTTCTCTCTCTCTCTCTCTCTCTCTCTCTCTCTCTCTCTCTCTCTCTCTCTCTCTCTCTCTCTCTCTCTGTTGCTCTGTTGCTCTATATTGCTCCTTTTCCACACATGATCAGCCCAAAGAGTCCTCTTTTAGAACATATGATCATGCGATTGAAAAAACCTCAACACCTGAGTGTGGTTCCTAGATGGGAATCAGCTGTGATTTATATATTTACTAGTGCTGGGCAACGATTAAATATTTTAATCGCGATTAATCGCATGATTTTTTTCTGTGATTGATCGCGATTCATTGCAGCATGTGCAAAATTCAATAATGAAATCAAAAGTAGTGTATTGCATAATTTTATTCTTTCAAAGTGCTGCTGTATGAACAAAAGTGCAATAACATTTGGTTTGTCAAAACTTTAAACAAATAAAGTGCTTTTTTTACAGCAGTTAAAAGTTAGTAGCAGTTAACACTTCTTGTAAATCTTAACTTAAACATTAATGTAATCAAATTAAATATAACATTAACGTATAAATAAAACGTTAAAACATTAACGTTTTATTTAATAAAACATCAATGTTTTGTTTAGTTTGTAAACAAACAAACAAACAAACAAACAAACAAATAAATATGTCCAGAACCTCGATCATAACATTATAACTGGCCCCTTCCGAGCAATTTAAGTGATACTTCAGACTCTGAGTACTCCGATGATAAGACAATTCAGCTTTGCATTGGTTACAAATAGCTTTAGTTCTATCAATTCCACCGTGTGGAAGAGGTTTAAAATAAAAATGTCTTAAGATTTTGGGACCTTTTTCCATTTTTCTGTCCGCACCAGATATTTTCTGTTTCGCGTGATGACGCTCATCCCAAGCAGCCAGTAGCCTACTGATAAACATCCCACCCCCCCTGTGACCCATGGTTTGTGTTGTATTCGGTTGTATTATTACAGTCTATCTACGTGTATTTAAACGCAGTGAGCAACGGACTTTCAAAATAAAAAGTACGTTAACGTGCGATAAACTAATTGTCGGCGATAAAAAAGCATTAACTTGCCCAGCCCTAATATTTACATAACTGCAATAAGCTGTTTCTCATTAGCAATAGAATAAAATACAGGGAATATATTTGTGTTTCAATTCACAATATAAACAGCTGTTGACTTTGACTTTAGCTTATATAAGTTATGTTTAGAAGATGATGTTACTGTATCTGTTCTGACATACAGTGTGAAAGCATTTGTAAATTTGACTGTAAAATGACATTGTTTTGGCTTGTGAGTAAAAGAAGATATTTGAGCTTGTGTGTAAAAGAAGTTCAAGCATTTTAAACCGGTTTTAACTCTTTGTATCAAAGCAACAAGAAATGTGTTAATTGTATAGCCTACAGAGACGGATGGTGTGCTAACCGTGTTAAGAGTTTAGGAAACTTGTTAAATGTATTGAAAAAACTGTAAAGAGTGACTTCACTTCATTAAGATTCCTCAGAACGCACGATAGTCTCATTTCAATCTCATTTAAATCTCATTTCCTCTCTTTATTTCCTCGCCTCCGTGTTAAACCGAGAGCAGAATCGGTCATCGTGTAACACCGGGACTAGTCAGTGACACCAGGCAGCTCTGTAGCGTGTGAAAAGCTTTGAGCCACACAGAGTACACACACTTTACACACAAACACACTCAGCAGACGCAAAAGGGAGAATGAGAGATGGCATGAGGTAGATATAAATATGAATGAGGGATTGTTTTCACTGCTTGGCCTCCCCGCTGGGCGTAAATGACGCCTGCCAATTTAAACCGACAGACAGGAGCATATTAATGTTCTTACACACATCTGCACATGGCACATATTTCTGCTCATGGCGCTGCGTACTGTAGGTAATTGTTCGTTATGATCCCACGTCATTTTACATGTCATAATAAAGGCTGTTTCTTCTGAACATTTTTTTGTGTGATTCCAAATGAGTATGCGGATGATTTTCACTTCTCAAGGTTTTCATCTAAGAAAAGAGAAAAATTTTATTTGCTGGATCAAGTGCTATTTTATTATAATCTACTGAGGGTGGAAGCTATATTGTTAAATACACACTATTTCAAAACTCTCTAAAGTCTCAAACATTTCTACTGATGAATAATGAGCTGTGAATGACACGTACTGTAGGTAGTTTTAGGGGGCTTTCACACCTGCCTTGTTTAGTTCATTTGAATCGTACCAGAGATCGATTACTCATTTGGGCAGGTGAGAATGCAGCAATCGAACTCTGGTGCGCACCAAAAGCGGACCAAACAAGCGTACCGAGACCTCCTTGAAGAGAGGGTCTCGGTACGCTTTCAAACGAACTCTGGTACGGTTCGTTTGTGGTGAGAACACGGTCCGAGATCGAATAGACCTAACTGCAAAAAGTATTGCGCATTTTGGACTAAACCAGCTGCCGTAGTGGGTCGTTGGCAATATTTTCGGGAGATAAGCATGTCACAGTTTCGCAAAGGTAATGCTCGCCGCCTCTTGAAGTGTCTTGCGATGCGTCTTCGCCGTTTGCAGTGCATTAAAATGATATTTTCAAGCCGCATCCGCGCTTCATTCTGAAAATGAAGACTTTGCATGGAATGCTGTATACAAGCGATGTAGTAGATTACAACCACGAACATAATCGCAGCACGCAGTCGTCTCTCCGTGGTGTACCGTATGCTGTAGTTTCCTGTATTTTCCTCTTTTTGTTTACTTCCGGAGTTTCGTTGAAATTTCCCGCACCTTTATTCTGACCAATCGAGAAGCAGTTTAGGAAATACGCTCAAAGACATGTAGCCAATGAGTGATGTGGATGTTATCACATGACTGCATTTTGGTTCCTTTCAACTGGTGCGGTACAAAACGATCAGTGTGGTGTGAAAAGGAACCAAACCTGCTAAAAAGCTACAAGGTATTATTTTTTGCTTTTGGTCCGGACCAAACGATCCGAACTATAGGTGTGAAAGCACCCTTAATAACCCAAACCGACGGAACAAAGAAACGAATGAATTAGCTGAGCAACATAACGTCGAATAAGAGGAAGCGGTATTGATTTTTTAAAAACAATAATTTCTATTTCTTCCTCCATGTGTTCGCTTGTTTGGTCATATAATAAAAAGGATTTTCATACTCTTCTTAGGTAGCTTATAAAATACGGCAGTTATCGGGAAGCGTATCTGTTTTGGTCGGCTTGCCTAATTAGATATATCTTTAAGTCACTGTGTGCTGTAGGGCATTATTACCAAAGTGCTGAATTGGATAAGTTGCATGGTGTCCCAGCAGCACATGCAGGACTCAAACTGGCTGTGACAGAATCAGGGCTCCTTCATGCCTGTTGTTTCTCATCAGTGTCATCCTTCAGCTGCCAGTGTCTCATGTAATTCAGTTTCCCCTGAGCTGCGCTGCAAATCCGTAAGCTGCTGCTCCGACATAAAATATGTAAAGCCTAGAGACTCGCCGGCTTGCCAGCCGTCCTTATCGCACACCGACCTGGCGCATGAAAACACACAAGATTGATTCATTTACAGGCCGATGAATGCCGTTTACCCCTGCTCTTGCAAATTAAAGCGACTGCGATACCGGAAAGGATCGTGGACGTGCCACTTGATGAATGCTGTAGTTTTTTCTCGTTGTGGAGACTGAGTGAAATATCGGAGTGTACGTTATGTAGCATAACACACGCTCACGTTGATTTATGTGGCCTGTTGAATTCTCTCTCGCCGATCTGACCTGCGTTTCAGGGTCCTTCACGGCCGCACTTTACGCCGATGAAAGCCGAGGCTGAATTCATATCCGAATGTTGCGCCGGTCAATCGATAAGCACTTCCACAGCACCAGGTCCATCAATCTTTACACGGCGAGACCGAAATCCACAGATCAGCTTTGAATCCAGGAGCTAAACAGTAATGGAGAGAACAGGGAAATGCGTTAAAATAGCACGAGCGTCTCAGGGATAAAGATGTAACGAAAGAAAAAGAAAGAGAAACAGAGGAGAGAGAGATAGTTTTACTCTGGTTCAAATCCTGCATCCGGGCTCAGATTCATCCTGGATCTGATTTGAAAGAGGCAGATGGTTTTGGACGGGATTTCATAAAGTAGAGCAGCTCCAGTCTGTCGTTGTGACGGCAATCCAAATGTGTGGATCGGTGAATACATCCAGGACAGAATACAAAGGAAAAGTTTACCAAGTTTACTTTTTTTTTTTTTTTTTCAACTTTTGTTTTAATCCACATTAACAAACTCAAAACCTTCTCCATTTACGGTGACAAAAAGCAAACACATCACACGTGTGTGAAACATCACTAGCAGCAACATTATTAACATGACCTAGGGAAGTGGGCGGGGCTTCCTGATTGTTAAGGTGACTTGCAATGAAGTGTGAATCAATCATTTTCCTTTCATATGTTAATTCACTCATCCGCAATTTTTATTGAAGGATAACAAAGATGCGTTATTGGGTAATAATTCACAGCAAAAGGCACATTGCACATATTACACATATCCTCCACGTGGATGTCCTGTCATGTGTCCTCATTTCTGATAAATCTTGAAGGATGAAGGATTCCTTTGTGGCTGCCGAGACTGAGGTTATTGGATTCTTCTTGTATTGATGTCAGAGAATTTATTTAGATAAACATAATGATTGTCAATGGGGACACGGTGGCTTAGTGGTTAGCACGTTTGCCTCACACCTCCAGGGTTGGGGGTTCGATTCCCGCCTCCGCCTTGTGTGTGTGGAATTTGCATGTTCTCCTCGTGCCTCGGGGGTTTCCTCCGGGTACTCCGGTTTCCTCCCCCGGTCCAAAGACATGCATGGTAGGTTGATTGGCATCTCTGGAAAATTGTCCATAGTGTGTGTGTGTGAGTGAATGAGAGTGTGTGTGCCCTGCGATGGGTTGGCACTCCGTCCAGGGTGTATCCTGCCTCGATGCCCGATGACGCCTGAGATAGGCACAGGCTCCCCGTGACCCAAGGTAGTTCGGATAAGCGGTAGAAAATGAATGAATGAATGAATAATGATTGTCTTGTAAACCTTCCTAACGTCCTTCTCCATTTCCCATCCAGACTCACTTTCATGTTCGCGGTCACAGGACTCCAGGTCACCATCGCTTCAT